>NW_026711758.1:0-44543 GCF_026419965.1 Kogia breviceps
ATCAAATAACAGAAACATAATAAAAAACAACAAATCAACCAATGACCAAATAATAATTAAACACACCAACACATCAAAAACAACAACAGTAAACAAAAAAAACAGATTACTCACAAAGAAAGCTAAAACTATAAAAAGCATATAATTCATCAAAGAAAAAACAACACAACGAGCGAGAGAGAAAGAGAGAGATAAGTGTGGACTTCAGACCAGTAAACAAGCTTCGCCTGGAGACTATTAGAAATGCAGGACTTAAAGCCCCAGCACAGGTCTATGGAATAAGAATCTGCAGTTAACAAAATCCCAGGTAATTCCCATTTAAGTTAAAGTTTGAGAAGCACTGCTCTGGGATACTTCATAAAATGCAGATTCCTGAGTTCCCTGGAAGAACTATTGAATCACTCACTGAGAAGTTGAGGCCTACAAATCTGAATGTTTGCTAAGATCCCCAGGTTATACCCTATGCACTAGTATTTGGCTACCATTGTCATACAACTAGAATTTTCGTAAATAAATTACTGCAATTAAAAAAAACAAAGGTTTCCAAAGTAAAATATTAATAGATATCAGCAGCCCTACTATATCACCCCCTTGGAAATTCATGTCTTGGGAAATCATTCAGGAAAAAGTGTCTGAAAATATTTGAATCCAGTGTTCCTTAGATGTATTCAATCAGGGAATACTTCTACTCACTCCCCACAACAATAGAAGCTCATGGAATTACCCCATGGAACTTCATTTTTCTGTGGACCCCACTTTGGGAAATGTGGCCTTAAGTGTCAATATGCTTTGCTTCTGGACACTCAGAGAAAAAATCAGGAAAGATTGCCATGCCTCGAGACTACAAAAGGAAAGCTGGTTCAGAACTGAGAATACCCAAATACACATAAATCAATGGATAGCTCTGCAAATTGTAGCAATACAAAGGCAAGGATGGGGAGTCAGCATGGCTAGAGAGGGCTTCTCCTAGAGGCTCAAATCTAAAAGATGGATCAAAGGGCATAGGACCAAGGATAAAACTTAAGGATAATCACAGTGGAGACTAAAGACTAGAAGGGGCTGAAACCCGCCAAAATGGTTAAGGACAACTATTGTCTAGTGATGAATCTGGTGTAGTAGAGAGAACACTAACAAGGCAGAGAGATGAGTGCTCTCATATTTGCTCTGCCACTAGCCCCTTGGGAACCTCCAGAGACCCCCTATCCTAGGAGGACCTCGCCGTTAAACAAGAGACTCTGGGTCACTTATCTCTCAAAGCTTCCTATTCTTGTCTCTCAGTGTTACTCAAATCATGCTCAAACCCATCACGTTTTTTTTTTTCCCTTATTGGACTTTTGTGGAAACCAACACCAAAGGAGCTGGATGCTTACCGTATCTGGAAGCTCCCCTTAGTCTAAAATCATATATCAAAACAAAGACTTAAGTAGGTTGATGGCATCCTCTCATTCTACATACCTCCATGATATCGTTTCTTTTGTAGCTGATTCTTTTTTTTTTCTCCCCCCCCCCACCCCGAGAAAGGAAGATGGATTAAAGCTACATTACAGGACAGGATACTTTCCAATAGTTCATACAGTTGAAAATCCACAAAGCTAAAACTTTTGGAAAATGGTAAAAAGCTTGCATTGCTTTTCCTGAAATTAGAAAATTGTTAGAGGAGCTTCAATTCTTGCTTTTGAGATTTCGTAATGCAGATGGTAGCCCGACTGCTTATTTCATATATTTTGGGGGGATGATATTATCATATTCATGAAGAAACCATAAAATAAAAATGTAAAGAATGAGACCTAGCAGTTTTGCTGTTCAATCAGATGCTGTGATATAGTCAATACAGAAATTCAACTTATGTTTTTTCAAACACTCTCAATAGGCCCCGACTCCACATCTTTACCCAAGCAAAACGCCTGCATGTAATAGCTTATAAAGACATGCTCTTGTTGTCAAACAATCTCCAGAATGATACGAAGCACTTATAGACCACAATATAATGTAATTTTATTGCCAGGTTAACTAATGAATAAAATTTTTTAACAATTATGTGCTTAAATATTTTTGTGGGGATTGAAACCAGGAATTTAGACTATTAGACCTGCAAGAAAACTGTTAAAAATTAACTAAGCAGGGTTTGCAAAGTGGCAGCCAGCAGTCACGTACTAGCCACTGACACATTTATTTGGCTACTATTTGCTTGAGATGGGCAATGCTTTCTAAAAGGCAGTGTAACTAGTAAATCTTACAGTGGGATTGCTAGAAACAGCTTAGTACCTGTTGTCCTACACCTTGCTTAACTCAATATTTAACTACGTGAATAAACTCTTCAAGCATTTGAGTTTGAAACTCTCCTCCCTAGTCAAGATTTTCAAAGCTAGAAGGCACTTTAGAAATAATCTAATTCTTTGAAAAAGAATAGATATATGCATATGTATAACTGAATCACTTTGCTCTATACCTTAAAGTAACACAACATTGTAAATCAACTATAGTCCAATATAAAAATTTTTTTTTTAATTTTTAAAGAAATAATCTAATTCAATGAATTCACAGCTGTTGATGGACCAACAAAAGGGTTGGAACTTTTTATATTGTTAAGCCAAGACAATTGTGTCCTGCAAAAATACTATCTATATCACCATGCTATCGTAAAATACAATTATCTTTATAATAAAAAATAGAACATTCACTTCCAAGAAAAGGCGCTTAGAAATCTTCCAGTTACAAATATATAATGATGTAGATATAACGTTATCTTTTTTTTTTTTAATTCGACACTCACTAACCAATGAAAATTTCCTTACAGACTGACGCTGCCTCTCACCCTGGTGTCTGGAAGGCACTGACCTGGCTCAACATTTTATTTTAGAAAAGAAGATATGGTTTCTATGTTGTTCCTAAAGTTGCATGGCTGGTAAAAGCCAAAGCCAGATTCATCACCCAGCTTTCCAGTGCCAAGACTAAAGTTTCTTAACATTATCAGTGGCCAGAAGGCACTGTGTCACAAGGCTTTTCTGGAGTCAGATTGAGCCCAGTAAAATCCTGGCTTGGCTGTATAACCCTGTGGCAAGTTAATAACCATCCCTATGCTCCTAGCCCAGTGCCTTCCATACTGAAGAAGTTCATTTATTTGAGTTCTTTGTCTCTATCTTCCCATTCTTCCACATGCAAGCCACTGCATTTGAGACACAATTTCCCAGCTAAGTCTATGGGATGTGTCCTATGGAAGATGACCAGGGGCCAGCTGGTGACACTTACATTTCCCTCTACAATCCTCACAAAGCCAGGCCTGCTTGTTCTCTCCCCAAGGTCAGCCCCAGAAAGGGGCTGTGGGTTTACAGTAAAGAAACAAACTGGTGGCCAAAAAACTAATGGGAAATCAAATTACGTCTTTACTGTCATCTGGAAGCACCAACGAAAGGACTCATAAACCACAGCAAATCTTTGTGAAATCCTCTTTCCCTCTCCACACCCCTGCGTTCCCATGGAGAGCTACTTGTGCCAGAGCTTATCCTAATGCTGTTTCTTTCGTCTCATCTCTCCCAAACCCACCGTCTGATTTAGCCAGAGCATCTTTCTAGCTCTTTTTTTTCCCTTGCTTTTTTCCCTTGCTTTTTTCCTTGGCCTTCTTTTTCTTTTATCCCCCTTTTCAATGAGTAATCCTCTCCATCTGCAATATAAATCCCACTAACCTCCTTCCCTCTTCAATTTCCTCCTCACTCCTTACCCTGATTTACATGATCAGGCCAAGACTCGAGCTCCTTAGAAGCTAGAGGAGATGTGGGCTGTGGACAACCATTATTTAACAGTTGGTGTCCCTACCACATATTTAGCTACCATGCATTTATGCTACAAAAGTACTTTGTATTCTCATAGTTAAATTCTTTATATTAGCAAATATATAGGAAATATTATTATTTGTATTTTACAGAGTAAGGAACCAAATAAAGAAGGGATGTAACTGATTGCCTGAGGTCACACAAGTCATGTGAACAAGACACATTTAGAGTACATGGTTACTTTTTTCTTGTCACCGTCTTTGAAAACATTTTCAACAGTAAATATTTGTCAACCATAAGTATTTACTGAGGACTTACTACATTCCAGGCACATTTCTAGAAAAAATAGGGATAAATAAGACAGATAAGATCCATGCACCCACGGAGACCATTATTATAGATGGAATGGGGAACATATTCTCGTAGAGAATGGGGAGTACACAGATAAATGAATAAGTGTTCAGATAAAGAGGAGTGCTGCAAAGAAAACAGAACAGAGTGATATGATGGCCAGTAAGATGTGTGGGTAAGTTGGTGGTGACTAATTAGGTCTGTATGGCCCAGGAAAGCCTTCCTGGAGATGTAGAGTTGAGATCAGATCATTGTAGGAGAGGAACATCAAGAATGAAGATTCCTCAGACTGGAGAGAAAGGGAACTGTGGAGGGGGAAGGGAGCTTTGCGTGTTTGTAAAACAGAAAGCCAGTGCCAGTGGAGATTGGAGTGAGGTTGGCAGTGGACACGGCACGAAAGGTGGTCTGGGTCTATGTCGTGCAGAGACTTATAGGTTGGGCTAGGAGTTGCAATTTATTCTAAGTATGATGGAAAGCAATTGGAAGACTTTAAGGGGAAATATGATCTGATTATTTTTATAAAAGCCATTGGGCTATGTTGAAAAAGGATTTGAGGGAGGCTGCCTAGGAGGGTATTGCTATGATTCTAGTAGTATACGCAGTTGCTTAGACAAGGGTAGTAGCAGTGGAGGTTGGGAAAAGTAGACCTATTCGGGGCATATTTTTAGGAAGAGCAAATAAATCTTGCTGAGGAACTGGATGTGGGGGTGAAAACATGATGATTCCTAAGTGTTTGCATTTAGCAACTGGTGGATGGAGAGCTGGGCCATTTCCCGAGACAGGGAAGAATAGTTCAAAATATAGAGATGTGGGCAGAATCACGTTTCTGCTTTACTGGCGTTAAACTTGAGATGCCTAGTAGACAGGCAGGTAGAGATGCAAAATGGCATTGAGGAGTCTGTCGTGGTGAAGGTAAGTATGTGGCTTTCTCTGCCCAGAATACCTTCCTCCTCTTCTTCATCAATTTCCTACTCACCCTTCACGTTCATTCAAATGCACCTCTCTGGAAGTTAGCCTCTCTCTCCTCTAGGGTTTATTTCAGCACTGAAGATGGGGAGAAGGGAATGGTTTCAAGAACAATTTAAGGAAATAAAGATCAGCAGGATGTAGTGATCGTTTGATATGAAGGTGAGCAGGTGTCAACAGTGACTCCCTGGATGCTGGCTTGTCCAACGGTGTGAATGGTGGTGCCATTCACTCGCTAGAGAAAACTAGAGAGCTATGGGATTTAGGAAGATGAAGGAAGAACCACAGGCACCATTTTTATAATGTTGAATTTCAGGGAGACCTGAGCCATCCATGTGGAGATGAGGAGTAGGTAGTTGGATATTGGGGTCTGCCCAGGAGAAAGGTCACTGCTGAAGGCTTAATACTCAGTCATGAATTACATGGATAGGAAATGGAGCAAGGGCAGGAATGAGGCCTTAAGGGTAAGAGAGAACTTAGGGTAAGGAGAATAGAGCCCAGGATCAAGTACTGAGGAGATCCAACATGTAAAGTTCAGTTAAAAGATGGTAGGTCTGAAATGGGAATTGAAAGAACATCCAGGGAGACAGGAAGAGAACTAGGAAATGTTGTATCCCAGAAACCAAGGGGAGACAGCTTTTCAGGAAAAAATGAATCAGTCAATAGTGTTAAGTGCTGCAAAGACTTAGCTACTAATCAACAAACCTATTCTATCAGTGTGTATCATGTGCTGGAGACGGGTCACAACTCACCAGAGCCAGATGTGCACATCTCTTCCCATCTTCACATGTTCATAGCTTGAATTGGCCACGGTGGGAGTATTTACATCATGGAAATCAGCAAACCCTACAAATCAAGGCCTCTTCCTCCCCATCCCTCCACTCCAGAGAGCTGACTGTTAAATATTTACCAACATAACACTGACTAAGGACATATATTAGAATCATGGTTGGGGGCGCTTTTTTTTTTTTTTTTTTTTTTTTTTTTTTTTTTTTTTTTTTTTTTTTTTTTTTTTTTGCGGTACGTGGGCCTCTCACTGTTGTGGCCTCTCCCGTTGCGGAGCGCAGGCTCCGGACGAGCAGGCCTAGCGGCCATGGCTCACGGGCTTAGTTGCTCCGCGGCATGTGGGATCTTCCCGGACCAGGGCACGAACCCGTGTCTCCTGCATCGGCAGGCGGATTCTCAACCACTGCGCCACCAGGGAAGCCCATGGCGGGGGCGCTTTTTAAATATAACCATGCCTGAGCCCAATTCCAAGATGTCCTAATTTATTTGCCTTGGAGTGTGCCCTGGGCAACAGTATTTTTTAAATACTCCTTGGGTGTTTAATTATACAACCAGGATCAAGAATCATGGATCTTTAAAGAATAAAACAACCATGTGTTTGGTGCTCATAGAATGTCACATTGATGTCCAGAAAGCAATAAAGTAAGTTAGCCAATAAAAAATAGTCTAGGATTCCAGCTAAGTGGGACCAGAGGTACCACAAGTCTGAACAGACATAGTGTAAAGTCACATTGCTAGGGGTCAAAGCATGTCCAGGGGAACAGGGAACAAGTGCTGTGGGTCTGGGCAGGCATGGTTCAGAATCTTTTCTCCAGTCTTCTTGACACAGAATAGAGCCTGAAGAAGACAAGGCCAACTCACAAAGGAGAGCAGAGCCCAGCTAAGAGACAAAGGGAAATTTCCACCCCTGGGCTTTACAGGAGCCAATAAATTTCCTTATACTTTGGGATTTTCTGTTACTTGCCACTGAAAGAGACCCTTTTCATTCAGATGGGTATGACATAGGCTCTCCATCCTAATCCTGTCATTACTGAGGAAGGAATCTTATTATGAACAAAAATGATGCCTACCTATGGCATGGGTGATGGATAATAATTGCAATTCCTGATGTGTAATGTCAGAGAAAGACCCTAAATATTCAATATTCTTATCTCTTCTGTTCTTGAATCAAGCTTTCCTTTTTTCTTTTTTTTTGTCTTAAGCTGGCAATATTTCCTATTGATTTATAAATAAATATCTGTGACATTTATGCTACCTAATACTGATAAGTACACATAGGACTCAGACTTTACCCTATAATGAAGTGAAAGTTTTAAAGAAAAGTTAGGTATATTTTTATTTTGGATAGATGAGATAAGCCAATGAATCAAGAAGTCTACCTACCGTTAGCACTCCTGTCGTGTCTCCTACTAAATTCAAATATCCCATATTTCAGGGCTTTTTAGGTTAGTATTTATAGTTTATTTCAAGACGAGTGAACACAGCAACTTGAAAGATCACTTTTACTGCTTTCAGAATTCAAGGTAATTTTAAAAGAGGTGAATGGAAGGGAAAAGAGCCTCTTAACCAATTAGCCAAGAGACCAGAATATACTTTAGAATTAAAATTACCCAGACATGTGAGAGGATCCAAGTAGAGTCTCATTTATATCATTAAAGAGGTTCTGCAGCTATTTAAATGCATAAGAGGGTAACAGCTCTAATGGAACAACAATAAAATGATTAAGATTATGTAGAAGTAGGTAGGACCAATATCCCTTCAAGTGGCGGAGATTTTTAATGAGGCAGAAGAATGGCTTTCATTACCTGGTTTATTTTCCAATTCAAATGATTCTTGTGGACATAATTATAATGTAGAGAAGAGAGTTGTCCTATTGTTTTGTCCAAACAAAACAATTCCTTTTTGTTTTCTTCCATAGGTAGTATATTCTTTAGTTTGGTTTTATAAAAGGCTATATTACCTTAAATCAACACACACATTAACAGAACCTTCAAACTCCTGCAGATAATTTTTTCATAGAGGAGAATGACATGTAAAATTATGGTAACGCAGGGAGAAATAAGTCCCTTTTTCTAAAGCTTTATCAATATTGGGAGTAAGAATATTATTTTCCTAACCCCCCCCCAAAGCTATAAAATAGTTATGGGATTGGCTTATTATTTTATAGTCAATTTTTATTTCTTGTCATATCAGCTTGCTGATCTTACAATATTTTCAGTGCAAAACAGAGAAGTGACATTCAACGTTTGGGTAACTTGAACCTATGCTAGATGGCTCATTGATTATTGGACATAAGACAATTTTAAGTTCTCTTTCTCTGACAGGATGATATGAATGTGGATTTCTTCCTGCTGCTCTAAGAATGGACTGGGATCATAGAATTTAACATTCATTTTTGTGGATATTATAAAAGAACCTTAGGAACTTTGAGGGAAAGAATTGCTTTTCTTTTCTCTTTTGTGTTTGTTTGTTTTTTAAGTATTTAGGGAAAAGTGTACGTGTCCCAGTCAGGTCATGTTGCATATTTCTCAACCTTCTTTTTCTCTATCATTCCCCTAAGGAGAAAACCTTATTTTAATCAATGAATTTAAATTAAATCATTCTGATTAATTAATTAAAATTTAGATTAAGTTTCTCCCTAATGAGAGCAATTAAATATTAAGAAATAAGATTTTATTATATCTAAGATTCTTTTAACTCCCAAGAACCAACTTTCACCCCTTTGGTGAGATTAAGGCTGAGATACGCATTCTAACAAAGCAAGATGAGGAAAGCGGGATCATCATAAAGACCGTGGAGAACCTCCCACAGTGACAGTGAGTGCAGCCAGGCTTCAAAAGAACGGCAGAGGAGTTCAGCCAACAGCTGGCTCCATCATCTCTTGTCTGACCTTCCTCTGCACATCTTTCCCTTTCTGCTTCTCTTACTCTAAGCAAGCAGCCACCCAGATGCCAGATTTCCACAAATGCTCTGGAATCAGGAGTGTCCATCTTGTTAGTCCATCACTATTGCTCTGCTACCAAGGAGAACACGTTCAACAGGAGAGCCGTTCCTAACGTGGTCATCAAGAGACTCACCTAGGGAACTTGCAAAAACACAGATCCCTGCAGATTTTTATTTAAGAAAAACACTTTAGGGCTTCCCTGGTGGCACAGTGGTTGAGAGTCCGCCTGCCGATGCAGGGGACGCAGGTTCGTGCCCCGGTCCGGGAAGATCCCACATGCCGCGGAGCGGCTGGGCCCGCGAGCCATGGCCGCTGAGCCTGCGCGTCCGGAGCCTGTGCTCCTCAATGGGGAGAGGCCACAACAGTGAGAGGCCCGCGTACCGCAAAAAAATAAAAAGAAAAACATTTTAACAATGCAAGCTGCTCATTATATATCTCAATTTATTCCTTCATTTCTCATTCTCTGAATTCTTTTAAGTCTTGCTTCCTGGAAGAGATGATATAAATAAATACCTAAAGATGCGCTGTCCTGTGGACCTTCCTCCATCTGATTTTTAAACAGGAGGAACACTGATTACTGTGGAGGGAGTTCATAGTTGAGGGGTGGGGGAGGGGAACGGATGAAAACAGAATTCTTTAGATTCTAAGCTCAAGGAAGCACACTCTCAAGTACCATTCACAGCACCCGGGCTTCACAGTGGGGAGAGAGCCGAAGGCTGGCAGAAGAACATGGAGACAAAATGTGAGAAGGAAGGTAGGAACAACTTGTGTTGTCCCTTTTTCGAGGGAGCTTTGTAGTTGGCGGGAGGGGTGATGTTTGAAGCGGGGGGTACCCAGGGGAATTTCCTTGGAATTCTGAATTTGGGGTGATTCTGAATACAGAAGATGGCCACCATTGCCCACCACAGGCAGCAGCAACTTACAGACCAGACAGGCTGGGGAAGGAGACGACACCCCCATTGTTTCTCTCACTCCTTTCCAAACATCCTGCTGTTGTTCCTCTGGGGATTTCAAAGAACCACATTTCAATGTTTTTTACAACTACACCCTATGTCTCAGTAGTTATAATCTTCATTTCTTTCACCCATTTCTCTATTTTTAACATTTGGGTTGCTGCCCTTCTCTGCTTTGGATAAACAATATGGCAATGCACCTCCTTCACGTGAAGTTTCATGCACACCCACAAATGTTTCTCTGCAGTAAATATCTAGAAAAATACCTTCTCTCTAAAAATCTCTGAATTTTAAGTTTCAGTAAATATACCAAGTTCCGCCTTCTCAAAGCTTTCCCACTTTACACTCCCAGCAACAATGTTTGAGACTGCCTGTTTCCCCATTTTCAAATTTTTAAATGATCATCGGAAGAACACATGTTCATACTGAGTGGTTTTAATTTGCTTTTTCCTATTGACAGTAGGTTGAAACCTTAAGTTTACTCACCAATATTTACATCTACTAATTACTTTTCTAGTCTTAGCCACTCAACATAATGTGAATAGTAATGATGTATATGTACAAACATATTATTTTAACTATTAACACAGCTTTTAGCTTTTAAAGTAGTAAATTTTATTAACAAATTTCTTACTGTTGAAATAGCTTAGCTTAGATATTTCATTTTCCCATTCAATTTCTTTACCATTCAATAGACTCAGTTTGAAGTTTGTGACTTGCATTGGGGGAAATTTTTTTTCTATTATTTCTTCACTTCTCTCTGACTCTTACCAAAAAAATACCAATTAGATGGATGTTGGAACTTAGATATTGATCTTAAAAGTGCCTAAACTCAGTCCTTACAATATGTTTGTCTCTAACGCCATTTATGTTCTAAGACATTTCTTCAACTTTATTTTCCAGATTAGTAATATATTTTATCTAAGTCCTTTCTATTATTTAGCCCTCTGTTAATTTTTAAATTCCAGCGGTGAAAATTTTAATTCCCAAGAATTCTTCATTTTCTGACTGTTCCTTTTTCATAGCAGTGTGTTCTACTTTTATGGAAAAATAAACTTTAGAATTTCACTGACGATACTAATTAGGACTGATTTAATGTTTTTTTCCGATTTAATGTTTTCACTCTGAATTATCTCTGTTTCCAGTCATTCTTCTGGTTCACTTGGTTCTTCTCTTTGATACTGTTAGTTTTTACCCAATGTCTGGTTATCCTTATTTGCCCAATCATTTTTATGAATAATGAGTGAGGTTGATGAATGTATGGAACTAGAATAGGTTTCCTCTGTTTCTCCCTCATGCCTCTCTCCTGCCTTGCAGGGGAGGAGGAGTCTCCATCAGCCTGCCTGTTTATTCCCACATACTCCAAAGCCCTCCTCTTCATTGGTAAAATAAGAAGTATATTATTCGAGGACATGAATGTCTTTGCCTCCCACCCGACATGTCATGGAGTTTAGTGTTCCCTCAGGTCTACACCCAATTCCAGCACTTTCCTTAGAGAATAGGTACTGACTTGGAGGCTGGTGGCAAGCACCTCTGCTATGTACCGTTCAGTATGAGAGCGCAAGGAGGGGGAATGTTCTAAAGCAGGTTTTTAAGAAAGAAAAAAAAAAAAATCCTAATAATTTCCCAGGACCTGTTTTTCCTCTTCCTATTCATTTACTAGGGAGTAATAGCAGATTCAGAAAACTGTAAGTTCAGGGTGGTTTTCTTCTTGGTTTATGTTAGACTGTGGCACTCTCTGCTCTGGCCAATTTTATCCCTTCTATTTTCTATAGTCCAGAAATTTCTTAATTTCTGGCAGAAAATGATACCCTTTCCTGTTTACTACCATTATGACATGTTTATATCTTTTCTGTCATGTTAATGGTTTTGAGTAAAAAAAAAAAAAAAGGAAAAATGTATGTCCTCAGTCCATCATCTTACTCCAATCCCCTGGGTCACTAAGCCCCTCTCCTCAGGTTTTCCTACCTAAACTGTTGGCTCCCAAAAAAGTCCCCTAAACCCACCGGTCAGTGTGTATACCGTCCTGCAATCTCTTTTTTCAAATATGGTAATTACAGAGTAAGATATTCCCTTAGCACTTCTCCCACAGCGTTCTCACCTGTATGAACACAAGCAAGGATCCTGTGGTGAGGTTGGTGAGTCCAAACTGCAGAGTCCAACCAGCAACGAGATGCGCGCATTTGGGAGGGCGCCGTGCTGGATGACACGATGGCTTCCTCCGTCCCAGTCATTGCAGAAAACAGGTTAATTAACAGGCCGACTTCAGCCTTACTAAATTTATTATGAATTATGTGTTCAGGGATGTTGGTAAAAGGCCAACACTGGCATCTCTTTAACTAGTAATTATTGTGTTTTATTGTTGTGGACCTATAACGTATTAACCAGACAAGACTCGGCTTTATTAGAATGCACGTGGCTCCCCGGTTCCATGCATATTTATTATGCGAGAGAATGGGATTCTTCTTCTCTAGTCTTCACTAATTTAAAAGAAGATATCCTCAATGAAATGTATTCAAATATTTTGACATTTTGCTTCACCTCACTTACAGAGCAGAAATTGTTTCTGACAGTTATTATACAGTGCTGGAACCCTGCTGCTTCCGCCGTTGAAGAACAGGTTGAAAAGACACAGCGCTTGCATTTTGTTCAAAGAGTGATTCTGTGGCTTAGAAATAGCAGCACTGTCAGCTGTGATTCACTGAGAGTTTAGATAATATCCAGTCCTGTAGTCACTGCGAACGGGGGCTTCTAGGCTTGCAGCGGAAGGAAATGAATGGGAGCTGGTACCCTGAGTTTAGCCAGGAGGACCAGGGCAAAATATGGAGCTGGCATTTGGCCACTTCAAATTTTGGTAGAAATTTTCCTCCCCCTGCTCCACGAGGTCAGCCCCCCATTATAACAGGCTTAAATTTCAACTGCATCTATTTGCACAAGGCACACAACAGTAAGTGTTAAACTGATACACTGGGGCATTCCAGAAGCTTGAACTGTCTCAGGCGATTAGAGGCAACAGTTGATAGGCGTTTCTTTGATCTTACTGCACTGAAAGCCAAAAATCGCTCTCAGATCATCTGTAAGGGGGCGTGGGATGGTATGCCACAAAACAACTAACAAACCTAAGAAGGAACCTTCTGTGATTTCTTTAGGGTACCTCTGGTTTATTCAGTAGACTTCTGCTCTGAATGCAAAAGTAATCTTCCAAAGTAACAGGATAAAATATTTACTTGCAAAGGGCCTGACGGTAGCAGTGGCAGAGTTTGGCATCAACAGATTTTCACAGAGCTCCTGAGACAACCATAAGCAATTATAAAGCCACTCTTCAGCCCTGCTGCCATGATTTATTCAGTTTTCTCCCATTTCACACCCAACCCAAGGCTGTGTCTGGAAACAGCAAGACTCAAGGTCAAGGTTGACCAGGCATGCTTTCAGAAGGGCCAGGAGGGCTCAACCCACCGTACTGCATGTATGGAGACATAGTGGACTCCATTGAGCATAAGTCAAAGTGAAGAGCCAGCCCGTGTGGGTACTGAACTTGTTCTTGCAGGTTAACAAACAAGTACGTCACAGACTGAGGAGACACTGATGTGAAAAGGGGAAACTCACAGGGTCATGGCTCTGCCTACAGCAGACCAAAGAGTCTAGAAATCTGCCTGGTGCAGACATGCATCTGGGGGACCGAGGGTATTCTGGGTTTGACATCCGGATTGGATAAGCCTTAGGTAACCCGGTTAAGGAGTCAGTGAAAAGCTCCAGGAAGGGCCTCAGCGGGAGAAAAAGATCCTATAGCAGATCAGGGGATTTATTTGCTGGCAATGTCCCCAGCGACCTGTGAGTAAATCTGGAGGGCACTGAAGGGTGACGAGTCCCATTATTCATCAGAATGAGACATGGCCAATTCAGCCCTCATTAGGGGTCTCTGCTGGGTGGTGAGGGGTCATACCCCAGCAGCAACTTGGGAATAAATGAGAAAAAGCTTTTGCCTCTTTGGAAAAATGAAACGAAATGCATCTAGATTTTTTTTAAGGTAAATTCAGCCCTAAAGGAACTACAGAAAAATGTCTACATTAAACCAAGTAAATTGTTCCAGGGGACTCTCAGTGAATAAATCTGATCCAGCAAGAAGAGAGGAAGTCAGATCCCAAAGCATTAATCACACTGAATTGCAAATTATCTACTCCTTGTCTTATTCATTTTTATATCTCTAGTTAGTACCTTACAAAATGCTGGACACACAGTAAGTGCTGAATAAATGTTGGTGAATGAATGTCAGACTCTTTCATCTCCAGTGTAATCACAATAGGGGACCAGGTGGGAAGCCATAGATTATAGTAGTTTTGAGAACAGCATGAACAGTGGCTGTCCAGATAACTTCTTAGGAGGCATGATTTGTGGGCTCTAGAAGTGTTCCATTGCTCTAAAATATCTCTAAATTTCTGGATTTCTGAATCTCAGCAATTCATAGATTTTCCACTGGTCATGATAATGCAGCTAAGTGCTCTAAATGGGTTATCTCATTTTGAGGCAATAGTGCTCTCCCCATTTTAGGGTTAAAGAACCTGAGGTAAGTGATTTATTCAAGTTTACAGCTCTGGAAAGGATCTGTATTGACTCCAGAGCTTGGGCTTTTGAGCACCATTCTATTATACCTCCTACACTATTACTAAAAGCCCACAACGGTACAAATATCTTTTTAAAAAGAAAGAAAAACAGAATTGTCAATCATTAGCATATTTTAAAAATTGATTCCTCAGTTAAATTAGCCAGACATTGAGCTGGACCCTGAAGAGAGAGAATTGAAAGGTTTGAAGAGAATGTTTCTGAAAATTTCAATCTCAGAGCTCTGACTTATTTATTTAGCACTTACTGTATAACAGGCATTTTGTAAAGTATTAACTAGAGATATATGGTTCTCTGGATCTTTCTTTACCAGGCCAGTTTCATTTTCTGCCAGGAAAACCCTCTTTTCCATATATGTATACTACAAAAGATGTATTACTTAAGTTTTAAAATAAAATCTTAATTACCCATAGAAGTGAGTAACCTTTTTTTCTCCTTTGTACTACTGTATCACCAAGAGTTGGAGGGCAAATTGAATGAGAAGATTCTCCAAGCAAACATCCAAAGAATAGGTTAATAAAATGTGCTATTGTCCTATTAACTGGGGAGTGAGGCCATATTACATTTATAAACTTCATTGCAGGAGAACCTCTATAACAATAGCACTATTCAAAGGGCCATCTATTAAGGAATAATGAAAGGCTTTAGAAAGTGCCTTCAGTAAACATTTGATAGAAAATTGAAGCAGTTACCTATGTAATTCTTGTTATGTGTACTTGAGACCACTTCATTTTTCCCCTTGAACTATCCAGAGATTTTCATGAGGGTAAACATAGCCTGTGGGTCACATTTTTATGTGAGCGGAGTTGCTTACTTTTCTTTTCCCAACATAGAGAAGCTTTAACAATGTGAATAGTTACAAGAAAAGGTAACATTTGCACATCTAGATTCTTGAATTTCCTAATAAAATTGAGTCTTCCTTAGTAGAGATTTCCAGGGATTTGCAGTAAATAGTATAAGAAACTATTGGGATAAATCCTTCCTCAAGCTGGGCATGTTAAGGGACTGTCAGATATGGATATCCTTTGACTTTTATATTTTTGCTGTAAATTAAAAACATCTGTAGAGCTAATCTAGTCTAATATATATCTAATATATATCTAATATATATAAAAATACCATTAAACTAATATAATATTAGATATTGTATAATACAATACAATGTGATTTAATATATTAATATATCTTAATACATATATTCATATATTGATTAATAAATTAACTGATATACATATATATATGATTGTGTAGATGTGTAGATGCATGTTTAGTGGTCTACCATATGCCAAGTATTTGTTTTTAATATTTATTTATTTATTTTGGCTGCAGTGGGTCTTAGCTGGGACATGTGACCTCTTAGTTGCAGCATGCATGCGGGATCTAGCTCCCCGACCAGGGATCGAACTCGGGCCCCCTGCATTGGGAGTATGGAGCCTTACCCACTGGACCACCAGGGAAGTCCCATGCCAGGTATTTCTAATAACAATGAACAAATACTTATTGAACACTTATTAAATGCCAGGCACTGTGTTTTTAAAATCTTGTCCTAGAACTTGATCAGGGAAGGTTTTATTGGTTGCTTTTATCAGCCCTGTTTTATAGTAAGAAAATGAAGGTAAGGGTTAGGTAACTTACTCAAGGGCACACAGCAAGTAGCAGAACAGGATGGCAAGCCAGGCAGTCTGACTCCAGAGCCCATACTCTTGGCCACTTTATACATGTGGTCTCATCTAATTAATAAATTCTAAAGCACTGGTGACACAGCTCCATTTCTGACTTATTTGTGTTTCTCTTTGTGAAGACCCGACATAAGAGTTTGTGCCTCTTGCCCATTTTACTCGAACGAAGACTACTTTATGACAGAATATAGCCTTCGCACAAGATGAACAAATGTATAAAATGTGCCAATATCCTTGTGCCTGATAAAACACTTTCAAGTTGAGGATCATCTCAAGCTAATACTGACATGATCTCCTTTGTCATATTCGTTAACCTTCTTTAACTTTTTTTTTTTTTTTTTTTTGGCCATGTTTTGTCCTCATTGCTGCACGCGGGCTTTCTCTAGAGTTGCGGCGAGCGGGGGCTACTGTTCGCTGTGGTGTGCAGGCTTCTCATTGCAGTGGCTTCTCTTCTTGTGGAGCACGGGCTGTAGGCACGCGGGCTTCAGTCGTCATGGATCTCCGGCTCTAGAGCGCAGGCTCAGTAGTTGTGGCTCACGGGCTTAGTTGCTCCGCGGCCTGTGGGATCTTCCCAGACCAGGGCTCGAACCCATGTCCCCTGCATTGGCAGGCAGATTCTTAACCACTGCGCCACCAGGGAAGTCCCAACCTTCTTTAACTTTTGAAACAAATTCTTAAATACTAGCACTGATTGTTTAATCACTACTTAAGGTAAGTTACACCTTGTTAGTCTGATAATGGTTGGTTAAAACACAGGATAAAGTTGAAGCAATTGCTATTTCCTATCCAAGCAAATGGACTATTGTTCTTTACTAAAGTGTTAGATAGTCTAAATCTAATTCATTCAGAGCTTTCCAAAGCTTTATGCTCCTTTCCAAACTAAGGTGAGTTTCACTATATACAGCATTATCATTAAAACTTGAAAAGTGCTTTGGAAACAATCATATAGCGTGCTTTATAATTTTATGTTTATTTGCACACTTGGACATTAAATCATTAAACTTTCACAAATCTTCCCTACTTAAAAATATCCCATATGAAGCTGAACATCATTAATAACATTATCAGCATTTACTCAATGTGCATTTCAAATAGTTAATATGCTTTAAATTATTTTATTTCATCTTTTATTTAGACAATCCATCAAAACAATTTTCAAGATATTTTTGAAAAACACGCATTTACTTATTTTGGCAGTTCAGTGTTAGAAAACTTGGTTTTCTTTGAGTGTTGAAGTCAGCACAAGATAGGTCAAATTCCAACTTTGATATGAGTAAAACTATACCAGCTTTCTTTGGTTTAACTTTGCATGATATATCGTTTCCATTATTTAACATTTTCTTATTACTTTTTTCCAGCTTTATTGAGATATAGTTGACATATGACATTGTACAAGTTTAAGGCAATGACTAGCGGCCTGGATGCTGGTTAGGGGCTTGGAAGGAATATGCCTGAAAGTTTAGAGATGGACAAGTCTGAGGTAAAGGCATATGGGTGGATATAGGGACATGAACATGAAAAGTGAGAATTTTATATTTTTTAATATATTTATTTATTTATTTTTGGCTGTGTGGGTCTTCATTGCTGTGTGCGGGCTTTCTCTAGTTGCGGCGAGAGGGGACTACTCTTCGTTGTGGTGCATGGGCTTCTCTTGTTGCGGAGCGTGGGCTTCTGTAATTGTGGCACGCAGGCTCAGTAGTTGTGGCTCACGGACTCTAGAGTGCAGGCTCAGTAGTTGTGGCACATGGGCTTAGTTACTCTGCGGCATGTGGGATCTTCCCAGACCAGGGCTCAAACCTGTGTCCCCTGCGTTGGCTGGCAGATTCTTCACCACTGCACCACCGAGGAAGTCCCAAAAAGGGAGAATTTTTTTTATCACATATTAATGCCCCCCAGAAAGAATCCACCACATTAAGAGGCACTGAACAACCAAGTAGACAAAACAACACTGGACAGCCTTCATCATCAGCTAACCCCAAACTGGCATAGTGGGCACACAAATGAACTGGCCTTAGTGACAGAGATAGAGGCTACATAGCCACAAGGACTTGCTGAGGTGATAGCTGAGGATGAGGGTAATTTAGAAAAGATAGAGTAGAAGGGTTAGGGCAGGTACCAGTTACACCCCAAGACCAATTGCAGCCATGAGGTCTATAGTTTATCCCATTAATTCCCATGTCTAATTTTCCCCTCAGGAAAAGAAGCCCAAGGAAGCATGAAGGAGCTGCTCCCTGAACCTGCATGGAGAAGTAGAGCTGTGTGGCCTGATGGGTAGAATGCAAGGGCACTGAAAATATACCAGTCAGATTTCCTGTTGTGCGGACCGCAATTGACCGCTTCCCCCCCACTGCTGCCCTCTGAATCCACCACTGTGTCTACACAGAGGCAACACTTTCTGTGGGCAAGTCCCAGCCAATGACCAGCGCAGAGAGCTACTAAATCAGGTCCATTCCAGTGAAATGCAGGACTCTTCAAAAGAGCAACTTTGACCTGAGGACTCCTCATCAACCTGACTGAAACTTTCTTGGAACTGTTCTGAACCCTGAGACTTTACCTATATTGATCATCCTCTCCTTCCATAGGAATCAGATCTGCATTGTGATTGGAAGCCTCTTTCCACCTTCTCCTGCTCCCTCCTCCTTCTTACATTAAGTGTTCTTCCCAATAAATCTCCTGCACATCTATCACTGTGTTGGTGTCATCTTCTAGGAGGACCTAAACTAACACACCCATCTACTGAGCTCTTAATTTCTTCTATTATTTAGTTGTAAATTTCCATTTGATTTTTAAAAATATATTCCAGTCCTCTTGTGAAATTCCCTACATCTTCTTTCTTGAACGTATTAGCCATAGCTATTTTTAAGTCCCTACTTGATAATTCTAATATCTGGATCAGCTGTAGGTCTGTTTCTAATGTTTTTTTGTTTTTGGACATTTGATCTAGTTTCTTGGCATGCCTGGTAATTACCATAGTGGTTCTAGATGGTATCTTTTTTTCAGCAAAGTTTTAATTTTCTTTTGGCAAGCAGAATAGAGACAGACCACCTTGATCCAGTCAAAGGGGAGTGTCAAGCTTTGTTAGGGCTGACATGTTTCTGATTTAATCCTGCTCTTATCATATACTTACTCTAGAGTGTAGTCCTCTTAGAGTCTCAACTGAAAACTTGGGTTCTTTCCCAGTGCCCCTCTATTTTGGTGGGCTCTATTTTGGTGGGCCCCTCTGCTTTCCCAGACCCAGGAAACTGCTTCTGCATCTTGCTCAGCTCTTTATCTTCCTGGATGCTGCTATTCGTCAGGTGTCTTGGCATCTTTCCTTACATCTCCATAGCTTCTAACTCAGCAAATGCCTCAAAGAGAACTTCTGGACCACTTCTCTGTAACTGCCTCCTCTCCTAGCCCTTCAAGTCTTGGCTACCTTGGCAACTCTAAACTCCAACTTTTATCTTTCAGTCCAATGAAACTGTAGAAAGCTTCAGACCACCCCTATCTACCTAGTTTCTTTTCTCCATTTCTTGGTTCAGCAAATGCTGGAAGGTAAAAATAGATGCACAAGTGAGGCTTACCTGAATGTGCCTCCCTTCACTCTTGGACCTTGGTCCTGCAAACCTGGGCTTCTTTGATGGCTCTCTGATACATTTAAACACATTTTGTTTTATCTAATCCAGTTCTTCAGGCTTCAAATGTGCCACCCTTCCTCCTAACCCCCGGCCTTTGCACATGCTCTTCTCCCATCTTACAACATATTCCTAACTTGTCCACCTGTGTGGTAACCACTCTTCTTTCAGGTATTACCTCAACCAATGTTTCTACAGAGAAGCCTTCTCTTACATCCTTGCTAGATCATATCACCTCTCATAAGCTTTCCGGCTACCACACCTACTGCTACTTTCCAGCTATTGGTATAATTTTATATTTATTAGTGTAACTATTGGATTAAATTCTACCTTTTCTAATAATGTGGGCATTTATCATGTCTGAGCAACATTTTACCCCCAGTGACTAGCAAAGGCCTGACATTTAAGGAATGTTTAGTAATTACCTATTGAATGAATATGGTGTTATAATCACTTTTTGAAGTAGCTCATCCACTATATTGGAATGTGAGTATATGAATTAAGAGTCTGTCAATGAGTGAGTGAAGCCAATAGCTAACAGCAGGATAGTGTCCCTCTCACTAACAATGACACTATGTGTGTGTGTGTGCATACTTGGAATTGAGTTACATATGGCAAAAATGTAAACTACTCAGCAGTAGGAAAGAGACTTCTTGGACAAGTATTTGAATATTCATTGAAACCAGAAAACTACAAAGATCTCTAGGGATATAATTTCAGACTCCTATAAGAGCATTTATGCAGTAATTCGTGAGCAACTCTATCAAAATGAAATGCTGACAAAAAGAAGAAAGATTAAAGAATGCTTTCAAGCACAGAGCAGGAATCAGGCATTGCAAAAGGGAAGGATGAGTGTTTGGCAGAAAGGTTCAGTGAAAGGGAGAAACAGCACAAAAAGTGAACTGCTGGAGAAAGCAGAAAGTTCAAAGTGTCATGTAACCCGTCTTCAACACAAATCAAAATATAACCCAACATTCCCACCTGCCTGACTTTATAAAACAAAAGGGAGGTTAAGGGTGAGAGATTAATTCCAAATTGCCTAATCATTCTGTTGAAATATCCCAGGAGGCCCAACACATTTTTCATGTATCTAGGACTTCCACTACTTTGCTGAAAAACTAAAAAGTCAGAAGAAGTTTAACTACTGCACAGTATATTAGTTGGTACATGAAACTGGTTAAGGTTTACTCTGGTTATCTGAAGCCAAAATGGGCATTTGATCCAAATAACCAATAAAATTATCCAAATTAGTAGTTTTAGTGAACTAGTTAACTTAGTCACATGTGGAATGAACAGCTCCACAGAGAGATCCCCAAATCCAAAGTCTGTTGGTCTTGCCTGGAGCTAGTAGTCTTAAATGACAAAATAGACCAGTTGGACTTAATAGCTATCTACATGGCATTCCATCCAAAAACAGCAGAATACACATTCTTTTCAAGTTCACATGGAGCATTCTCCAGGACAGATCACATGGTAGGCCACAAAACAAGTCTCAACAAATTTAAGAATATAGAAATTATATCCAGCATTTTTTCCAACCACAACAGTATGAAACTAGAAATCAATTACAGAAAGAAAAATGGGAAAAGAACAAACATGTGGAGACTAAACAACATGCTACTAGAAAAACCAATAGGTCCATGAAGAAATCAAAGAGGAAATCAGAAAATACCGTGAGACAAATGAAAATGGAAATACAACACTCCATAATCTATGGGATGCAGCAAAAGCAGTTCTAAGAAGAATCAACTTCAAGACAAGCTCCTAGCACAGTGCCTGGCACATGGTAGTATTCAATTCATATCTGTTGACAGATTTAATGCCATTGTTTGGGTGTATCTTACCAAAAGAAACTGGACTAGAAGCGGTTTTGCTGGGCCTTTTCTGGGAATGTTACCAATAAGCAAAGTGTGCAGACTGTATGGGGAGGCCTGGCCAACTTCAAGACCACATGTTGACATCCTCAAGGGTGTTGAGACATCCACCAGCCTTCTACTCTGGCTGAAATGGCAGGGGAAATGGTGAAGAGATTAACTGGAATGCAGAAAGCCCTCCATGTCAGTGCTCCCAACCTCTTTCAAGAAGAGTGAGAAGCATGCGATGACTGCTTACTCCTAGATCTCAGATCTTTCAGGAAAAGAATGAAAGATGGGGAGACAAAGCCAGAGTAGAGGAGGTTGCAACCTAAGAGAATAAACCACCAGGAATGATCATTTCAGAAATATTGCTGTAATTAGAATGAAAGTAAGAAGTGAAATCACTGTGAACAGCTTATTTAAAGAGTCCAAAGCACAGCATGTCCTTCTCCTCGGTGTCATTTGCTGTCATTGTCTGGCCCACAAGGCAAAAGCAAACCAGGTAGGCAGGTTTGGATGGGTTCTTGTTTACTGTGTCTATGACTTTACAGCACCAAATTTGCAGTTAAAATATCAAAAATAAATATGAAAAATTATGTATATATATGAATCACTTTGCTGTACACCAGAAACTAACACAACATTGTAAATCAACTATACTTCAATTAAAATTTTTCAAAGAGTTAAAAAAAAAAATAGCCAACAGCCCACATGCCAGATGTTTTCCTCTGGTGTGATGGTCCTCAGTGGTTGCTAGGCCTGTGTTGGTGCTAATGCATTTTACAAGACTTGTGAAGAAACTCCAATTCTCCACACACAATTATTTATGGTTCATGTAAAGGTGATTGTCTTTTTTGATGTGGACATTTACCTGGATACAGAACACAGGATCAATGCAATAAGCCAGGACTGCTCAGGCAGAGCAAAGTGGAAGGGAACAGCTTGGGGATGGTGAAAGGGATTAGCTTGGGTAGCGAGAGTCAGATGTAAGTTACACTGAGTATTGTAGAAAAGCTCCAATAGACATAATACATAAAGCAAAGCAGAACTCAGAGGAAGCATTAAGGGAGACTGCAAAGCTTATATTGGGCCAGGGAAACATAAACAGTGGGGAGGACAAAATGTCCCTAAATACTAGAGGCAAAGAAATCCTAGACTATAGAGTTAAGGCACTGTCACTGCTGAGCCATGAGACACTGACAAGCCTTCTCCTTCTCCAAGTGCCGGGAGCCAGGCTGTACTTGGCTCCCGGGAATGCAGTGACCTAAAGTAGGGAATGCAGTGACCTAAAGCCAAAGGAATAAGCCTATACCCAAGATGGCAAGAACTTGCTCTAAGAAATATGATAGGGGCCCCAAAGGACTGAGAAGCCAATGGGGACAGAAAGGACCTCAAGATTTGCCTATTTAAGACAAAAACAGGTGGTATGAACTTGGTTACAGACTAAGTCATGTCAACTTGAATGTAATAGGAGGCTCCCATTAGGTCTGAGTTACAGAAGGAGGGGACCTTCAGATTTGAACAGTCATGCTGCTTTAGGGTCCCCCTTCCATAGGCAGGGACCATCAAATCAAGAATTCTTGACCCCTCAGCTCATAATGAGGCCCCAAAGATCAGCCCAACAGGAAAAATGGTAGAGCCTGCCCCTCGGTCCTTGGAATATGATTGCAGACTTGTGGCTGCTTTGAAAAGAAACACAGGTGATGGATGGAAGTGAATTCTTCTCAAATGCTTCTAGCCACACTGCCTGACCATGCCCAGAATTACTGGTCCTGGGGCTACATGGAAAAGCAGAGTTGATCTCATTGGCATCTCTTAAACCATCAAGTTGCCACATTAGCCCCTTCATCAGCTTGGTCTGAGGGTTTATGCATTGAAATCTCCCACATCTCCACGTCGGAAATGGAGCAGACAATCTTAGATTAAACAACATACCCACCATCTCTCATCAGAAGTCCCTCATTCTTCATATTTGCCCTGCTCTGAGCTGACAGATGGAGGGCAACATATACATGCAGATGGCCTTTAGCTGAGATGATCCTCATTCTCTGTGAATGGAAAGGGAGTAGATTCATGTAACAAATATTCAGCCTTTCTGCAAAGGACTACAGAAGGATGGTGTGGCAGGACAAGGTGCATGGCACAGGACAGTAGGTTTGGGGACAGAAGACATTGGTACCCAGAATTTGGTCTTGGAAGCAGACAGTGCCTCTTTGAGGCGATCACCAGGTGATGGTGGTCGGATGAAGCGACCAAGTAATTCAGGATGAGAGACACAAGGGCCTGGAGGCAGAGATCTCACTCCTTCTCCTCCTTGAAAACTTATTTTCATTGCAAAAAATCACACAAATGCCTCTTACATTAAACTACAACTGAGAACAGGAGATTGGCAAAATTTTCACTTTTCATCTGGATGATTCAACATCATGTAGAAACAGCTACTGTGGACCTCCTAAGGAGGCAAAGGGTGGGAAACAACTTATCTTGAAAGACTGATTTTAAAAAAGTTTAGAAGCCACTAGGTGTTTGGTACTCATTTTCAAGGCTATAAATCCCACAGCAGGTGCACCTAGGCAATCAAGATAGGCAAGAACTCTGATAAATTCCACGGTGATACTTAGGGCCACAGAGACCCTGGGAGGCTATAAATAGTCATTAGGAGTGAGATGTTGCTGAACACAGAGGGAAAAATCCACCAATGGAGCAGAAATGTAAATCAGGAACTACTATGATGAAATTGTGTTTTCATATTAAGGATAAAGGAAGAAAAAAGAGAAAAAGCAAGAACTAGTTTTTTTTTTCCAGTGCTTAGTCAGAATCTGAGCCGTTTCAGAAAATGTCCTTAAAGGGAAAAGGAGGAAGGCAAGAAGGGAGGGAGGGAGGGAGAGAGAAGACTCTCCTCCCCCCTTCATTCAAATGTCTATCGAACCTGGCAGGTTCAGTCCAGATGTTCCAGCTGTGTCCACAGTTAATGAGCTATCACCTTTCTGTTACCAAGGTTGGGTTTCTTTTTTGCAAGAGAACAAAACTTATTGATAAACACTGTTTACTTCTCACATATTCTCTGAAGACCCTGGGATGATTAATGTGTATTTGAGAAGTCGTTCTTGAAGTATGTGAAAGTCCTGGCAGCAAAGGTACCAGGTATATGTAAAGCAGTTATACAAATCATTTTCAAAATTCACTTCTTGTCTGTTTCCACCTCCAAAAAACACATACATTTTCATCATTAAAGTTCTTTGGTTTATTGGATTACATATCACAAATTTCAGGGAACAATAGAAATGTATTTCATTACACTATATTTAACAATGCAGTTTTCAGGTTATTTCTGTCTGTAGTTGTGCTTTTGATAATCTTTTCCATGAATGATATTTCTATTATTGGGGTAGGTCACCTTGAAATGTAAGTGTTTACTACATATAAATAACTCTATGGAAGTTACATTTTTTGATGTTCTCTCTCTCTTTCTCTCTCTTTCTCTCTTTCTCTCTCTCTCTCTTTAGCAAATTTCACATGTGGATTTATAGAGCAATTATTGTTGCAAATATCTAGCAATACAGAATCAGACTGGTGAAAGAGTTGGTAATTATATTGTTATACAGCTTAATATGTTCTTGGCTGACCCACACAGACCCTATTTCAGAAAATGCTTCCACAGACCCAGAATATAATTGATTTATTTCCTCGGTCAGGGAAGGATGGTCATTTATTAGCAATTGAAAAATGAGGTTCAGCATCAAATAACGTTTTATTAAGCCCTCCAAGTGTGATCAGACTAAAAGAAAGAAGACTGGGAGTTATGAAAATAAATAGAGGGGATAAAGAATAATGGTGAATAGCATCAACTGTGAAGGTGAACTGCCTGGGTTCAAATCCTGAGTCTACCACTTACCAGCTTTCTACCCAAAGCTATAAAACTTTGGGCATTGACTTCTGTGATTGAAGTACTTCTGTAAAATGGTGATCTTGAGAGTACCTGCCTCCAAGCTTATTGTAACAATTAATGTAAGTATCTACATAAAGTTCTCAGCACATCGTATACACTGTACAAATGCTTAATTGTAGGAATAGCTATATATATTGAGGAGGTTTAATGCTGGATCTCTTCTCCGCCACTGCCTGTCCCATATATTAATGTAGGTGGCCACCAGGTCCTCTCAGTCCTCTTCAGAGTCTCTGACATCTTTGCCTTCCTCTTCATCCTGTCACCAGTCTTACTACAGATTCCCTTCACGTTGGTACCTGGACTATTGCAATAGTCTCCTGACCTCAGTCTTGATACCCTTAGAATCCACCCCACCCTGCACACTAACTCCAGTTCTGCTTTCCTATAATCATATAATCATGCCTTCTATGCCTAAAAAATGTTGATGTCTCCCAAATGCCCACAAGATGAAGTTGAAATGTTTTAGCCTGGTACCTTCCCAAGGTCCTTCCCATCCTGGCCACAGCCTATCCTGACAACATTTCCCACTATCCACCAGCACTGATACTTTGCCAAGGCAACCTCATTATCCAGAGAAATGGCATGCTGTCATGTTCCTAAATGCTGACATTCGGTCAGCATGGATTCTCAGAAACTTTTCCTAAAGTTTTTTACCATCAGAATCAGAGGAAAATCAGAGACTATATAGGTTCGTCCCTATGCCAAACCTCTCCTCTTTTCATACTGATACACTGAAAGGAAGCAAAATTGCACATCACCACTCTGAAGAGCTTTGAGAACACAAAGGACTCATTAGATTCATCCACATTTGAGATGCCAGTCACCTTATTCAGAATCAGAATCTCAGCAAGTGTGGGGAGGTCAGGATGGGTCAAGGTCAGGATGGGGCCATGGGTAAGGGGCTGTGGGATAAGGTCAAGGAGGATGCCTGCCCCATCCCTAGGCTGCAGGAGTTGCACTAGTGAGGGAAGGAGCAAGAGCAATGAAGGTAATTCACTATTCTGGTTACTTTGCTGCATAACAAATGATTCCAAAATTAGTGGTGAAATAAAAAAACATTTTATGTTGCTCATGATATTGTAGAAACTTAGAAAGGGCTCAGTTGGGCAGGTCTTTCTAGGGCTAGAAATACAGATATGGAAGCCATAAACATAAAGATTGTGATTGAAATCATGGAATATAAGATTTTTCAGAGAGAATGTGCAGAGAATAGAGAGGGTCAAGAGCAGAACCTTGGGAACACCAGCCTTTACAGGGTCAGCCAAGGAAGGTCTGTCTTACTCACTTCCTACTTGTACACACTCCTTATGTATTAAGGACTCCTTTGGAAAGAAATTCCATAGCCACTGAGAAAATAGGTGACCAGAAACCCTGCTTTCCTTCTTAGCTCTTCCTTGGAGTCCCTCCTATGGCTGCAATTAGATACTGGCTTGGAGCTGCCATCATCTGAAGTCTCAACTAGACTGAATATCAAGCATACATTTGTGAAGTGAACTGAATGAAGAGACATCAGCATTATGTATTCACATTATCAGTCAGAATACACTAGGTTTTGCTGCAGTAACAAACAACCTCACCATCTCGATGGCTTAAACAACAAACGTTATTCCACATCATGATCACTGTCAATCTACGATCCAGGCTGATGTGGCACCATGTGAATTATCACTGGTCGCCATGGCAGAGGGAAAAGAGAATATGACAAAGCACATACTGGCTCGTAAAGCTTCCACATGGAGGTGACACAATCACTTCCATTCACATTTTGTTGGCTGAAAATGTGCCACAACCATACTTGAGCTCAGGGTAGAGAGGAACAATCTTCTAACAAGCCCTAAATGAGAGAAACAAATGCAGTGGACAGCATTAGTGACTTACACGATGGGCGTTCACAACAAAAATGTTTGGTTTTGGTGGGAAGGTCAGGGGAGACCTACTGGGTTTAACCAGGAAAGATAGCATTTGGGTTATACATAAAAGGTGGGAAGGAGTTAAATGAATGGAGATGGAGAGAAAAGAGAAGAGAGAAAATAGCATGGAGATAAGAAAGCTCCAAACAATGTGATAAGGAAGAGTCTCATTTGATTGGAACACAAGGTTCATATTTTTTCATTATGCTGGAGAAAAAGATGGATTTGCTCTACACCAAACATGTAAGCTGGATAAGCTAAGAGTAAAATGATATGCTAAGTTATAGAATGGATAATGGGGTTGCATGATAGGCTATGAAACGAGGTTCACCAAGTAAACGAAAGAATAAGCCCTGAGGATGAGCTCTAAGGAATAACTTTTTGCTTAAATCACAGAGACAGGAAGTATCCTCTTGGAATTAGAAGATAATAATAAAAGAGTCCCTGGAAAGAGGGGACACACACATTCTCAGGTAAATTTTCAGTCTTTTCTCATGAATAAAAGAACAGGCTATATGGCTTTTGGTTTTAGACGCCATTGTGCTGTTAACATCCCCTGAGTTCCTTGGGTAGGAGAAATTATTAACATTAGAAATATCTTCCTGGCCATGATTGTCACATAGTAGAAAACCGGTAGTTTCATCGCTGCTCTGAAAATCAATTTTGATTTAAAGCAGTAGATGGTTAACTATCAAATACCAGTCAATATCCTTCTCATTGTAAGCTCCTGGAAGGCAGGGCCTGCACCCTATTCAAATTTATGTCTCCATTGTGAGCATAGAGAAGATATTCAGTAAAATGTGTTGCATTGTCTACTGGAAAGAATAGAAAATTATAGGAAATGATTTCATTTGGGTTGTTCATATTTTTCTTTCAAGGCAAATATTTTGCTTACGTAAGATTTTTCCCTGCATTAAAGCTTTCACGAGCAGAAAGTACGTGGTTTGAATACTGATGGGGTGAATTACCATTTTCCTTAAAACTGTATTCTATGCTAGGCTCCCTTCTCTTTGTGTGTTTTTTGCAGTACCTGTCAACTTCCCACCCTGGTGAGCTGAGGGTAACAACTTAGACAGAAACAACAACTGCCTGCTGAAAACCTCCAGCCAGGAGCACTTCCAAATAGTCAGCTTCAGCTTCTCCCCACAGTGCTGACACACTCTTTGAGTGCTATCTTCCAAGCTCCAAAACTAAGAGGAAAAAAAGAAGGAAAGTTTGAAGAGGGAAAGTTCTTTAGGTGTCAGCTATTTAAGTAGCTCCTTCAGGTTTCCTAGATAATTCTTTTGTCCAGAAGTGCCGCGTTCTCAAACATCAGCGGGCCCCGGATCCCCATGAGGGAAAGAAGCCTGCATCTCCCCGCCCTGTAGACAGCCAGGGTTTACTTTTCTAAACATGGGTATGGCAGCTTTTGGTGATCTAGCAAGTGTATTTATGTCACTGATGCTTGACAAGAACCCTTCCTGAGGACGCCAAATTGCGGGTAAAGGGTGTTAGGCCAATAGGTTATGAAATTATTCTTTGTGAGTTATGGACTTAATATAGTGTCTAGATGGCGGAAATATTTACTGCCTTTTAAAAGAAAGAGACACTGAGAAAGCACCTCCATTTTTGGAGAAAGTGGGCGTGTCTAAAATCAGCCAGGGCCTGAATGACGGAGATGGAGAGGACCCACGTCCTGGCTGGCCCTGGTGACTAAGAAGCACATAGCTCTGCGCTCGAGAGCGTTTGGGTGAAAGCACATTAGCAAGATCACACTCCACATCATCTAACTGTACCAGTACCACAGCCGGGACAGAGTAGGCTTCAGCGAAGGATTTTTACCAGATAGATCACATTAAGCAGATAAAAATCATTACATCATTGGACATTCTCTAAATTATGTTTAATAGAAAAATCTCTTGATCATTGTGTTTCATTTACGTAGCACGGTGTTAAAATGGGAACCCTCCAGCTGCAGTTGTGACTGAGGCATTAACACAACAGGCCCTAGCGTGAGAGCTGCTACACACAAGGACCAGGGCTGGAAGGAAGAGCAAAAGGACTTGATGAAGAGATTTCTTGGGAGGGAGCCATTAGCCGTTACCTGTTACCTACTCGTAGTGCGAGGATCCTCAGCAGGGGTGTGACTCCTTTACTTGGCGCCTAGTGAGGGCGTCCTCTGGGGTGCAGCCCCCGAGAGCCGCGCCCAACACGCTGGCCGGGTGAGCACGTGACAGGTCAGTCTGCACCTGCAGCGCCCGTGTTTCCCCTGCACCTGAAGGAGGCCACGATGCAGCGAGATTCTGTTGGGTCCTAGACGCCAACAGGAGGATCCTGCAGCCGATCCACCGCTGCCCAGGAGCCCAGGAAGAGGCCACGTGAACCCCACCTACACCGCAGGAACTGCAGGTGAGAGGCCCCGGTGATGCGACTCTCTGAAGAACCAGGAAAGCGCCCTCCAGGAAAGAGCTTCTCACTTCTCCTCCCTCCCCCTCGTGGAGATGAGAAGCGGGAAACAAGTAGGAAATGAAAGACGTCAGTACAGGCCTTAACATGGGGGTGGGGCTTCAGTGCTGAAGTCTTCCCTTTGCAAGAGGAGGAAAGCAAGAGTTTACCACTTGGGCCAGAAAATCTAATTTCTGAATTGAGACTTTGCTTTCAGCTTAAAGGGATCCTATACCAATCTTTTATCTAAGAATAATCATAAAAATCATGGGATCATCTCTCCAGGGGCAGAGAAAGATTCTCCTCCCTGCCTAAATTTTAAAGGAGCAGTAGAAGCAAATGCAGAGTAGGGTTTCATCATATCCTAGAAGCCATGCATTCAGCACAGCAGTTACATTTATGATCGCCTCCTGAGCCCTGGCTGTGACATCACATATATGAAAACTGCCACCATCTTTTATGTGATGTGAAAATCTAGTTTCCTAAGAGAGGAGATTCCATCTACCAATCTTGATCCCTTGAAACTTCTGTGAGTAATAAGAGGGCAACATTTCTGGAGATCTTGTTTTCTCATCAGTGACCCAAGTGTAGCCAACTCTTTCTCACATGTTACAGGTTTTGGAGGCTTAGGAATTTAAACTAAGATGGGAATATAAAAACACAGAATTCTGACCCACGCATGAAATTTGCTAGCTACTCTTTTCTACTGTAGCTATTAGCTGCCATTTCTTTAGATGTTGTACTACTAAAATTTCCTAGATGACCGGGTTCTCATTCCTCTGCTAACAGGAATCTTTAGAAACTGAAGTGGCAGAGGTGTGCATGTGGGCTATTATTCTCTCAGAGTTGAAGATGAGAGGGGGCTGGTGCCCTTGACTGCAGTGTGGTTACCTGAAGTGGGCTGCACCGTGCTAAAGGGCGAATGGGATCTTTGATTGCAAAGTGAGCATTCAAAATGACTTTTTATTAACAACAAAAAAAATGATTAAATATAATTCTCTGTCTTCAAAGTGGTCCTTTTGAAAAATTGTGATATTTCTACAAAAGATGACAATCTGCCAACACAGAATAACTTGTGAATGCAAATACTGCTCCCTTCATTGTTCCTGGTTTCCTTCAGAAGCCACATAATCTTACTTTCTAAAAACTGTAGGCTGCAAAGTTAATAGAATTCAAAAGGACTGCTTTTCAATCTGAAAAGTTATAAAGATGTGAGTTTTCCATGTCTTTAAGGAAATCCAATTATATGTCTTTTTTATTATTATTATTATTATTCAAGCGAAGACCAAAAGAGGAGCTTTACTTTCCTGGTGTCATTTGCTCAGCAGGAACTCACCTTGACATTGGAGCTGATTTTCCTGCATTTCTCATTAAGAAATTACTACCAGATACCCAAACTCAGACATCAACTATGTTTAAGCGGTCCCAGATTGCCTTGCACACCTCAGATATACCGTTTTCATGAAAGTTTATCTGTAGCATTCAGGGATGGGATTCGGGTGGGGCAAGTGAAGTGCCTAGGGCACAACATTTAAGGAAGAACTCACTCTCAGAGTCATGCAAGTAAAGGGTGAGGATGAGTGCCTCCTTATACTGTATAGCCTGCTTGCCTCCCTTCCTCAACCTAGTCCTGGCCCTGGTGGAACTTGTTATTTCTAAGTAATCCCTAATCATTAAAAAAGAAAATGAAAATAAATTTTTAATAGTCTACCAAAATGTGTACTGAGTTGTTTTGGAAACTTTCAAAGAGCAATGATTAAATATTTAATCTTCACACAAACAGGGAGTTGAGTGAAGCAGACATTGACTGATAAAGCCTTTCTGTGAATTACACACAAAAACAGTCATCCCAGGGAGAGCAGGACTCTTTGAGGTGTTCAAAACACAGAGGTATCTGGAAACATTCATCTCTGTCCTAGGAGATAGGTTCCTATCAGTTTTTGCCCAAACTAGCTGGTTTATTTAAAATATTGATGTGCATACAACAATTTGACTGCAATTCCCTTTTCCTTTCATCTTGTCATTATACCAATTAAACTGTTTTACCACACAACATTTTTTTACAGTGATCCATTTTCCCTTGCCCGGGTTTTAGATATGATCAGTTTCTACTAATTTTTACAACGGTGCCAATTCTTAAACTTTACCAGAATATAGAGTTTTGTCTTTAAGACTACATGAGACTGTTTATCTCACTCTTGGGTTTCCGTGAGCTCGGTACTTAAAGAGTACTGACCTCTAGCCGCTACAAAGAACAGTGAGTACCGATTAAAAGAGGGAAGATTGAGTCTTAATAGCAAATTCCTTTGACTGGCAGATATATTTACCATACATGTTATTTGGTCCATTGTGTTTTTTAATGCTAGCAATAACATTAAAAATGTAATGTGGCGGGCTTCCCTGGTGGTACAGTGGTTGAGAATCCGCCTGCTAATGCAGGGGACATGGGTTCGAGCCCTGGTCTGGGAGGATCCCACATGCCGTGGAGCAACTAGGCCCGTGAGCCACAACTACTGAGCCTGTGCGTCTGGAGCCTGTGCTCCGCAACAAGAGAGGCCGCGATAGTGAGAGGTCCGCGCACCGCGATGAAGAGTGGCCCCCACATGCCACAACTAGAGAAAGCCCTCGCACAGAAACGAAGACCCAACACAGCCATAAATAAATAAATAAATAAATTTAAATTTTTTAAAAAAATGTAATGTGGCTCTTGACAGTTGAAGATTCTATGATTCGTTTTCTCTGCTCATGGACTAAGTATAAAAATAAATGGCATTTCCTGCTATTTCCCAAGTCTTAACCATATTTTTTTTGCCTACCTCATACTGATTATACTTGTCCCCTTTCATCAAGTATGGCCAAAGGAAAGTCAAAAACTTGTGTTTCTCTCTGAAATCAAGGTGGCAAATTATCAAGAAGCAACTCTTTGATGCTTTTGAATGGCTGAAGCATAATATCCCACCTTGACTTAGGCAAGAAAAAAGCCAGAGAACTCCAGTTGTTTTACAAGATCTTAACATCACCAAAAATAAAAAAAAAAAGAAGGAAAGAAAAAGGATTACTGATTTCTCTTTCCTCATAGCTTTAGACCACAGAACGTGTCAGGATTTCCAATAGGCTCCATTACTCATAAATCAGAGTGTGTGTGTTTCTCTCCAATGAACTAATTTACCATCCTGTAGAAGATCAAGGGATTTGGTGCCTATATCAATCAGGTAATTGCTATAACAAATAAACCCCAAAAGTTCAATAGAAGTTTATTTCCTGTTCACTTAACAGCACTATGCAGTATTTCTGGTAGATGGGCAGATTTCTTGCATTCAGTGAGTAAGAGATCTGGGCTTCCTCCATCCTGTGGTTCAGCCATTCCCTAGGATTACAGAGTTGCCTACATCCAATCACAAGGACAAACACACTTTGATGAAGGCACACTCTATTTTCCATACCCTGGGCCAAGAAATGTATATCATTTCCACTAATAGCCCACCAACAAGAATAGTCATGTGATCCTACCAAGAAGCAAGGAGTTTGGCAAAGATGTCCATGATTGGGCAGACACGTTCCAGTGACAATTCTGTGATTGGGGAGCACTTATTTTGGTGAACATCTCGCTCTTCCAAAATGTTCAACTGAACATAGAAATTTTCATGAACTCATAACATGCACTGATCTCATATTCTATTTTGAAGCAGATTCTCTCAATATCAATACACCACGATTATAAGTTACTTAATTTTTCTAAAAGTCTCCACTCTTTGAGGTTTGGGGGATACTCTTTAGCACAACAAAGAAATGGTGTACTAAAAGTCATTCACTATCCCAAAGACTTAATGAACTTTCCATATACCTCACTCAAAGAGAAAATTCCACATGATTGGAGCAATCGGTTTGATAGTATAACACTTATCTGTGTTCTGTAATTTTTGCCTGCATATTGTTATAGTTTCATTTTTATCTTTAAAAATGCCCTGTGGGCTTCCCTGGTGGCACAGTGGTTAAGAATCTGCCTGCCAATGCAGGGGACATGGGTTCGAGCCCTGGTCCAGGAAGATCCCACACGGTGTGGAGCAACTAAGCCCATAGGCTACAGATCCTGTGTTCTAGAGCCTGCGAGCCACAACTACTGAGCCCGCGAGCCACAACTACTAAAGCCCACGCACCTAGAACCCGTGATCCACAAGAGAAGCCACTGCAATGAGAAGCCCGTGCACCGCAATGAAGAGTAGCCTCCACTCGCCGCAACTAGAGAAAGCCCGTGCAGCAAAGACCTAACGCGGACAAAAATAAATAAAAATAAAATAAATTTATTTTTAAAAATGCCCTGAATTTGAACATTGTTTATAGAACCTTAAGTCTTGAGAAGAAAAGTATACTAAGTTCCAATTAATAAGCCACTCATTTCCTTCTGCTGCCTGTCTGCTCCTTATTGGATCCATAGGTCCATAATGTGTCAAAGATGGCAAGAACCTTGGACTTGATCCAGTCCCAAACTCCTCATTTTACAGATGAGCAAATATGCTAGCAAACATTTTTTTTGTTTTGTTTTGTTTTATTTTTTTTGTGGTATGTGGGCCTCTCACTGTTGTGGCCTCTCCCGTTGTGGAGCACAGGCTCCGGAGGCGCAGGCTCAGCGGCCATGGCTCACGGGCCCAGCCGCTCCGCGGCATGTGGGATCTTCCCAGACCGGGGCACGAACCCGCGTCCCCTGCATCGGCAGGTGGACTCTCAACCACTGCACCACCAGGGAAGCCCTAGCAAACATTATTGATTCTCACTCTTCAAATGAGTTTTCCCTTTGCTTTTCAACCCTTCGTCACTTCTTTTGACCATTGTGAATGCCAGGCCATTACCTGAACTAGCTTCCCTGTGACTCCTGTACCCTTGTCTGTGTTTACTCATGAGATAAAAGGGCTTCTGTTATCCAAGCAATTTCCTAAGTAATATGGCAGGCAGTCTGTGTCTCATTTCAATGTTATTAGTAAAAGTGATCTACTGATATTTCTATTTAACTCTTGGCATTGTTCTTCTTTGACAGACATTAGTCAATATAAAATAAAGCTCTCTTGTTCTCTCCCTTCAGGAACAGAAACTATGAAAGAAATGTCCTACACAACACCCTTGCCTTTTTTGGTTAGTTCCTGCCACCAGAAGCTGGAATTGTAATTTAGTTCATCATAAAAGACTCATTTTTCCCCATCAATTTGCTCCACATTCTCATTGACCTTCCAGTAGGACAATCACAGAGCCAAATGCCTTTAAAGGTTAAAGATATCAATTATATCTCAATAAAGCTGTAAAACAAACAAACAAACAAGTGTTTAAGAGACTCATACTAGGGAAGTTTAGTCCGGGTATTTTTTTCTTTTATATTTTGCAAGGCTGGATGTTGAGAGTCACATTTCCACATCCAAAGATTTTCATCCCATTGTACCAGAGGATATTTCACTAAATGTTTAGTCAGTTCCCAAACATTTTTTTCTCAACATGGTATCCACCTATTCATTGAAATGTAATGCATCACTATCAGAGTATGAGAAGCCACCATCTCCAGAAAACCTTCCTGAGCTCCCCCGTCCCTGCACGCACACACGCTCACAAGGTGGGTAAAGCTCTCTCCCTTTGCATTTCCATAGCAGCTTCTATTTATATCTGTCTTAATACTTATCAAGGTATATACTTCAGATGTTGAGGTGGAAACTAAACCGTAGCACCTAGTGAAATATGGAAGATTCTCAATAAATACTGGCTAAGTAAATGCATAGGAAACCGTTAACGTTAGGTTAACCCAGATATACAAATTAACACAGACTCCTAAGCTTCAGACCAGAAAAAGTACAAAATAGATAACAGGAAGATTTCTTTCTAATTGACAGGAACAATACAATTGCAATCAGGTGAGTGGAGCCAAAGGTGAAATTTTTTAGACTAGTGCTGACTGCTGAACTCATGGATAGAAATATAAGACTGAATATTTGTTCATATATTGAACAAATATTTATTGAGTGCCTACTGCTTACCAGAGGCTGTAAATAGGAGTACGGATAAAGCCAAGGGTGACTTTTAAGTTCTTTATTGAATGGCCTTTAAAAAATCCCTTCTCCGTGGTTTTCCCATTGTGTTCCCAAGGGGTTATATCCTGAGGAGCACCTTACTCTCAATACTTCTTTGTATCAACATGTTTTAACATTCCTCTGAGCCTTACTATATATCAGTCTCTGTGCTAAGCACTTGACATGGCTTATCAAATCCAATCCTGCTAACAATCCATTTTGAAGATGAGCTGGAGACAGAGAGGTGTAGTCATTCTCCCCAAGGTCACATGACTGCAGAAGTGATCTCCACACCCAGGACATGAATCACACCACTGTACCCCTCCTTGTGGTTTGACCTCGCTCCTTTTTTCATAGGGGATACTCAGCCTCCACATCATATATTCAGCAAAGCCTGGCTCAAGGTCAAGACTGAGGGCCCGTGTCTTGCTGCCGGCCCCTCGCTTGCCACTCCTTGCTCAGTCATTCTTTCTCCCACAGCTCCACCTTTGGATGCTTTGCACGGTGCTAAATCCCCTGCTCGATCTCCGAAAAGGGACACACGCGGTAATTCAGGATCCTGACATAATGAAGAACAGCGTGGTTCTGGGAGCATGCCATGGTGAGGGTGACAGCTCGGGCACATTGGGACCACACGTAGCCCATGAGATCACAGCGCCCTTCGAGGCCTTTGGGGAAGGGAAATAAACCCCCCTGGTCTGAGGAACTAAACCCCCAGGGATGGGATGGACGCTTCACTTGACTCAGCAGTCTCCCTTTTGACCCGCAGACCATTGGCTCTGGCGGGCTTCAGATGAAACTTTCTCCGGCCTGCCTCATCAAAGGGAAGCCTGCTACTGTGCACAGAGGCTTTGAGTCTTGAAGAGGAGAAAGAATATAAAGCGAGGAACTGAGGGCTCTCAGAGGACATCTCTCCCCAAAAAAGCAGAAGGACGCAAGAATAAAAGACCCGTGATTTCTCTTACGGTACGTAAAAAATACCGGTTGCCAGTTTGTCATATCGTAAATGTTTTCCCCACTGACTCCGAAGCCGTTGTGAGCTGAACCAAATCTGAATTAAAAGAGGCTTCAAAGGAAGCTTAACAGTTGGTCACAAGGGGTAAATTTCCCCCTACTGCAAAAGGGAAGGCTCCCCAGAGGGTGCTAAGTGATAGGGTCCCTTCAGTAGCGAATACAGTCGAAAATCATAACTGTTCACAGGCCAGAGCTGGATGCCATTGCCACCTTCACCAACTTGCGCAAAGTCGCAGTAAAACCAGAATGCAGACACACAGCTGTCATCTCTGATGACGGATTTACTGACTTCGGATGGCCGCTTCTCTTTTTAATACTTTCCTCCCCAGCCAGGATGCGAATGACACAGACACACGCCACTGAGATTCAGAAAACTCTTCCCGCAGTTGCTGTGCTTTGGAATAAAGAGTCACCTTCTCAGAGAGTGGGACACCTTGGAACAAGTGCACATTTGCAGACAAAGCAAGAGGAGAATGTTCAGGCTCCCCCGCCACCCTGGGGGGATGGGGCTTGCTCAACCTCCAGCTGCCTATCTGCTCTGGAAGCCTTACCGGAGAATGACCTACATCCCCAAAACGGAACAGGAATGCCCACACTGTTTCCATCAACTGGGATTTTTTTGACTCCTCATCAGGAAAATTTGTGAGTGTGTTTTATAAACGTTTCAATAGCGCTATAAGCCAGTCACTATTCTAAATGCCTTGCAACTTGTCACGGCAACAATCCCATTATAATACCAACAGGGAAACTGGGATGTAAACGTAGTAATTTGCCCCACGTCACATGGGCGGGAAGCGGCAGAGCCAGGCCCCCAACCCAGGCTTGGGCTCCAGAGTCCAAGCTCTTCAAGGCCAAGCCCCCTGCCTCGCCATTAATTCTCTTCTTCTACACAAACGAAACTCACATCTCTGTTACATAAGAGCTTTCTCTAGGTCTGATATTCCCAGCAGGGCTCATAAGTTATCAGTGTTTGAAGGTGCAATTCCACAAGCTGGCCCAAGATGCTGGGGGAAAGGGAGAAGGGTCAGAAGGAGGTGGAGGACTGTTGCCATTAGGCTCGCCTGGCAGTAAACTGGGCAGCTTTGTTTTCCATTTCGCTGTTTTTCCAGTTGCTGTCAGGAAACCAGGGAGCTTGTGATTCATCTGCTGCGTGGGGTGATACCTGTGACACCTTCCGTCTGCAGGTTCCTCTGGGTCTTTTATGTCCCCACCGGTTGTTACTTGGTTTCTCTACTTCTGAAATGTCTCTGGATGCTGTTTCATTATGTAGAGTCAGGCAGAAGACAGACGGACGCGTGTGAAGCTGCGGTGAGGCTGGCACCAGGTCTGCAGTGTCTGTGGTAGTTTATTACTGCTGCCAGCAGAAGAGAAATCTGATCCTGGCAGATGCAGCCTGCTGTGAATCAATATTTTACAGGTAGTATACTTTGAAGAGATGACATCAAGACAGAATCAAAAGAGAGGAGGGAGGGAGAGGGAGAGAGGAAGAAAAGGTACAAGCAGGAGCAGAGAATTTATCCTGACATCCTTTGACAGTCCTTCCCCCAAAGAGCGGGAGGAACAAGCCCGGGTAAGGGGAGCCGACACTGACGGCGGGGGGGTGGGGGAGGACGGACTCTTTGACAAAAACCATTACTCCCCACTTGCCTTCACCACACACATGCCATCACAAAAGGGGAAACGCAGCTGTGATACCCTTTGGACCAAAGGGTGCCTGTTCTGAGGCGCAAGCTGAGAAACACCCAAAGGCACCACAGGAGGCAGACCTTTTTCCCCTCTGGTTCATGGACTGGGAAGCCGAGAAAGTGCTTGGTGGAGAGATGAGCAAGTCCTTCGCATGCCTGGCCTGGTCTGTGCTTTCCAGGTGTCCTCGGGGATCTCTGGAAAGCATTCCAGAGCCTCCATTTGAGGATAAACATAGAGGGGAGGTAGCAGGAGTTTGCCAAGGCTTTCAGGCTCCCCAGTGGACTGTGCGTGGGGAAAGCTCTCCCCGCCAGCACGCCTGCAGACACAGGTGCTGACAGACTGACTCCCGGATGAGGTGGGGAGGTTTGCTGTGCTGCCCAAGACACAAGGAAGCTGTACTTATATGTGGCCTAGAATAGTGGGAATGTGGCTTCTCGAGGGCAGAGACTTAATGAAATAGTAACCAAGTTCCTCCCCTGGACAAGGTAGTAGGGGTATGAGAGAGATACAGAAACTAATAACCCCCAACCCTTGCCTTCATGGGAAATTAAGACAGACACACATTCTGCACTAATGCACAGTCGACTGAGGCGTGCCCAAGAGATACTGCGACAATGCACTGCGGGATTTCAGAAAAGACCGAGCTCTCTCATACCCTAGAACTGCAGCCTTTTAAGATACGAGAGGAGCCTTGACTTAAGGGATGAAGACAAGTGACTTGACACTTGACAGAGGGATGTGGGAGAGCCTCCAGCCATTTGTGCCAGGACTGGAAAGATGGGTGGAATCTGGGTCTGGCCAGCTGCACGGGGTTTCAATAGGGCAATAGGGCAAGGAGGCATCCCGGGCAGAGGAAGTTATCTAAGTCAGCATTTCTCAGACAGTGTTCCAAAGCACACGGGGAGTGTAAGAGAGACGTTACATGAAATAGCTTCTTTGACAAACACATTTTGGAATTCCCAACTTACGTGGAGATGTTAACCTAGGGTTAAAAATGTTAGAGAAAGTTTTAGGGGGAGAAAAAAGAGGTGACCAATAGTTAAAACCTACAGCAGTTAGAGTGAAGTTTTAAGAAGGCAAATCTGATCATTTCACACCCCGGCTTACAATCCTTCCATGGTTTTCCACTACTCTTAGAATTAAGCCCACATGCTTAAGAGAGTTGTCTTATGCCCCTCCCTGGCAGCATTTTAAGCTTGTCCTTTCCCTCTGTGGATCCAGCCATGTGCTGTCCTTCTAGGCCCTCGAATGCATCGCATTCTTTCTAATGTCCAGGCCTTAGCATGTATGGTTTCCTCTTCCTGGCTACTTCCGAAAAATTCTTTAAGCTTCAACTTATTGAGAAGCCTGAGTCAGGTTAAAGTCCCTTTACCATGTGCTCCCAGTGAGCCCTGCTTTTCCCTCCACAACCCCTCACCCCATTAGGGCTGCGCCCTCAGGAACACAGTGCACAATGCCCAGGGAGCGCCATACACAGGGAGGATGAGCCTTGAAACATCTGCTAGCGCCAGGGCATGGGGGATCCCTGAGGAGGGAGACTCGACATCATTAGCAGCCAGTGAGTGGACACTGAGGGAAGGGAAGACAGCCTTGAAGCTGTTTCTTAAGATTGCTTGGCAGTGACACGTGAGGTAGTTTGGAGCACAGAGAGGCTGGTAACAAGACAACGCGTTAGGAGAATATCGCAAGAGCTTGGCTAGAGGTAACGGGTCTAGTCTAGCGGGTTGCTAAGGAATGTGAATGGAAACGAGAGGCTGGAAGAGAGAGGGTGTGTGGAAATAGTCTATAGGACGCCACAAGTGATGGGACAGAAAAGGATAAGGGGAGCAAAGGTGACTCCAGGTTTGGAGCCCATGTGATTGGAAGACTGGTGATGTCACTCACAGAATGGCCTTCAGGAGACGCAGCTGAGAGGAAGGGACTGTGAGAGGAGGAGGAAAGGGGTTCCACTGTGGATACTTTGACTTTCAGGGGAAAGTGGATTTGGCCCTCCCTGGAATCCCTTTACCAAGTCTGGAGTCAGCCTCACCTGCTCCCTCTCTCACACATCCTGCCATTGTCCCTCTCCTGATGGTGTCCCAACTTGGTCCCATCCTCTCCTCTCTACCACCTGACTACTGCCTGTATGCAGGCTCTCATCTGAATTCCATACGCACTGTGATGGTTAATTTATGTGTCAACATCCCTGGGCCAGAAGGTACCCAGATATTTGTCAAACATTATCCTGAGTATGTCTGTGAGGTGTTTCGAATGAGATTAACATTTGAATCAGTAAACTAAATAAAGCAGATGGCTGTCTCCAATGTGGGTGGGCCTTGTCCAATCAGTTGAAGGTCTGACTAGAACAAAAGGCTGACCCTTCCGAGAATAAGCAGGAACTCCTCCTGCCTGACTGCTCTGAGCTGAGACATTTGAGTCTGGCCTTCAGACTCAGACTGAACTTTGGCTCTTCTTGGGTCTCGACTCTGTAGATTTGGGGATTGGAACTTACACCATTGGCTCTTCTGGTTCTCAGCCCTTCAGACTCAGAATGAAACTATACACCAGATCTCCCAGGTCTCCACCATGCTGACTGCCTGTCTTGGGACTTCTCAGCCTCCAGAATCTCATGAGTCAATTTTTTATATTCTCTTTCTCTCTCTTTCTCAGATAGGTAGATAGATAGATAGATAGATAGATAGATAGATAGATAGATAGATAGATAGATAGATAGATAGAGATAGGTAGATAGAGAGATAGATAGATAGATAGACAGATAGATAGATACTAGATCAACAGAGATCTATCTATACAGAGAAATATATCCTTTTGGTTCTCTGTCTCTGGGGAATCCTAACATATGTACTCTTTCTCTCGCTGCTGACCCATCTCTCAGCTTCCCACTCGCACCATATTAGGCTCAATGAACAAATTACTCTTTCTAAATTAGCTCACTTCCAACCATGCTACTCCCTAATAAACTTGGATTTAGAAGGTAGGAGGGTGATGAAGAAATCAGATAAGAGAACCACTAATCTTAGAGAGAGAAAAAAAGAGATGATCAACAGTTAAATATCACGAAACATGCAGGATAATGAGACCAGAATGACACCACAGTTCCACAGTGAGCCGTACTAGTGACCCTTGAGGGATCCATTTCTGCAACTTGCTGGGCTAACCCGAGGTTGAGAAACGCAGAGCAGGAATAGTGGAAGACCCAGAACAAGGCTTCTCAAGCTCTCTGTGAGGAAGATTCAAGCTGCTCCTCCGTTCTCACCCCCAATCAATTGCAGACTAGTATTCTTTAAAATACAGTAAGAGTGGATTACTTTTTAAATGATCACATGCTTGGATGTTATGGCAATTTCACATTACTATCAAAGTTTTTAAACACTTCCTTTCAGTTCCTGAATTTATCTCATTGTGGACCTGTAGCAAACAGCTCACATCTGTCCATGGATCACATTTTTATCAGGTGAAGTATAGTTGACTTAAAATATTATATTAGTTTCAGGTATATAACAGAGCAATTTGATATTTTATACATTACACACCATACAAAGTTATTATAAAATATTGGCTATATTCCCTGTGCTGTAATGCTACATCTCTGTGACTTATTTGTTTTATAACTGGCAGTTTGTACCTCTTAATCCCCTTCACCTATTTTGCCCCTTTCCCCCACCCTCCCCCCTGTGGAACCACTAGTTTGTTCTCTGTGAGTCTACTTCTGTTTTGTTATATTCATTTGTTTGTTTTGTTTTTTAGATTCCACATATAATTGAAATCATACAGTATCTGTGTTTCTCTGTCTAACTTATTTCACTAAGCATAATACCCTCCAGGTCTATCCATGTTGTCGCAAATGGCAAGATCTCATTCTTTTTTTACGGCTGAGCAATATTCCACTGTGTGTGTGTGTGTGTGTGTGTGTGTGTGTGTGTGTGTGTGTGTACTACATCTTTATCCATTCATCTGTTGATGGGTACTGAGATTGCTTCCATATCTTGGCTACTGTAAATAATGCTGCTATGAACTTTGCAGTGCTTATAGCTTTTCAAATGAGTGTTTTCATTTTCTTTGGATAAATACCCAGGAGTAGAATTGTTGGACCATAGAGTATTTTTATTTTTAATGTTTTGAAGATTTTTCATACTGCTTTCCATAGTGGCTGTACCAATTTGCATTCCCACCAGCAGTGTACTAGGGTTCCCTTTTCTCCACAGACTCACAAACACTTATTTGTCTTTTTGACAATAGCCATTCTGACAGGTATGAGGTGATATCTCGTTGTGATTTTGATTTGCATTGCCCTGACGATTAGTGATGTTGAGCGTCTTTTCATGTGCCTGTTGGCCATCTGTCTGTCTTCTTTGGCATGGACCACATTTTGAGTAGCAATGATCTGCATCTGTACCGTCCTTTCCAATACAGTAACCACTAGCCACGTGTAGCTCGAGCATGTGAAATGTGGTTAGTCTGGATTGAAACGTGTTCCCGATATCAAAGGCTTAGCATGAAAAAAGAATGTCAAATATCTCATTAATACTTTTCAAATTGATTACATGTTAGGATGATACTATTTTATGCATATTGGGTTAAATAAAATCAGTTATTAAAATTAATCTCACCTATTTTTATGTGACTACCAGAAAATTTTACATTGCATATGTGGCTCACATTATATTTTTGTGGACACTGGTCTAGATGGCAAAATATGTCAAGGGTCAAGCAACCTTAAACCTGCATCCATGGATTCACACCAGCAATGTGTTATTTTTCCACAGAAGCAAACCACAACCCCATCCCTGTCTTATTTCTTAGTCATGTAATTATATCCCAGTTGTTTCGCAAAAATATTTGCTTCCAGGCTGAGCTGCACTGAACTGGGCACAAACGGGTTTGAGGGAATAGCTCTCCCAGTACAGAAGAAGACTCAGGTGTTGCAGGCTCCAAAAATACAGTGGGAAAGGGTAGGAACAAGAGTGGGCAAAAGGAAGAGGAGGAGATGGGTCCTTGGAGGATTAGGTGAGCCTCCCTGTAAATGTCAACATCTCAGCGGGTTGACCAGACTTACTAAAACCCTCATGGGGAATTGTGGTATAAATACTTAGTCTAAGTTACTGAACGAAATACTCTCTTCACAGCAGGCCTCAGTTAGTTTTTATATGAAAGAAGAAAAGTTGTCCTTGGAAAAAACAAACCATCAGGTCCTGTTTAGGAATACTTTGCATTTTCAAGAATGTCATCTCAGTCAAAAGACTCTCTTAACAGCAGATTCACTGTGACTCAGTATCTGAAGAAAACCTTTAACTTGACTGAGAGACTTTGGCTTACGTGTGGGTTGAGGAGGGAGGACAGGATACAGTGTTAAATTGATCCCACGGTTTTGTGCTCTTTAAGCAAATTAGCAAACATTCAGCCAAGACTCTTTTTAAAGATTTTCTATTAAATTAAAGAATAATAAAAAATTATTATTGCCAATTGAGGCTACGCAGCATTGTCTATTTTGCCAAGAGTAATCAATTGGATTCACCCCAATCATTCCTTCCCCTTGAGACAGTTAGTTCCTTGCTTATTGGCACACACGACAGGTTCTCACTGTGGTAAATGATTCGTTGTTTGGGGAATCACTCCTTTTCCACCTTCGCTGGCACTAGCAGGTGGTCTGACCGGAGACCATCAGGCAAATGATCTCCCTGCCACCTCCACCCCCTTCCCTTTCAAGAGGCGCTGTCCTCATGCAGGGACGTGGATAGGAAGAAAGGAAAGCAAAAAGCTTTCAGACCTCTCTGCCATTTTCCTAACCATCCAGAGCCTCAGGGCAGTACTGAGGTTACAAACGTAGGCTCAGCTATTTCCTTCATAAGCTTGGCATCGGCCACAAGTAAAAGAGTCATTTTATGACTTCCTCTTTAAACCCATAAAATGGATGGACTTAATGTACTTGATTATCATATCGGGGCAAGAAAGACTGACTGTCTCTCATCTGTTA
>NW_026711759.1:0-44370 GCF_026419965.1 Kogia breviceps
ACCAGGTGAAGTCCTGTGGCGAGCATTGCCCTCTGAGGAAGGCGCCACTGAGACCCTCCTAAGCCTCAGGGCCCGACTGTACTCTCCTTGGTATGCATCCTGGACTTTATGGTATGAACATACAAAAGGAGATGGTCTTTGGCCAAATCGCTCCAGGGACCTGCTCAGCTACTGGGAGTCCCTGGTTGTTCCCTAAAGCTAGGAAAAGCAACCCTGGAGGGGAAATTGGTGCCTTTGAGGGAGAAGCCGAGCAGCCAACCAACCAGCTGATGCTGATAAGGTGTGACTAAGCCGAGAAGCCAACCAACCAGCTGATGCCGATAAGGCGTGACGAAGCAAATTCCCTGCTTTAGGGGTATATATACGGCTATGCTTTGTTATTAAACTTGCCTTGCAAGCGTCAGTTGCTTGTGCCCTTCTGATCCCATACCTTGGTGCGTTCAGTTCCCTACCCCCTCTCGTCGGTTGTTGCTACACTTTGAGGACCCGCCGCGGCTGGCGGCAAAGTCCCACTTAACCTAGAGGGTATGCACTTCTCCACAACCCCTTCAGCATGAATTGTTGGTAGTCTTGTTGCTGATGGTTCTTCTGACTGGTGTGAGCCGATACCTCTGTGGTTGGATTTGCATGCGTCTCATAAAGCCTTGAAATCGAGCTTTCAGGGATGCCCTTTTTTTCTTCAAACTGTGTGTGTAGCTTACCTCATCACATTCTTTTCTTGAACTATGGGCCGCCTTTTGAAATATTTTGGCCACTACCTCCCTCAAGACATTTTGAGGGCAGGTTTCATTGACAGCCCTCCAGGACTTGTGCACACGAAGTGACCATTAGCACGGGTTTTCAAGCTGCCGTTGCAGGTAACGGCCACAGGGCTGCAGCATTTCTGCGTTTCCCACTCTGGTAACTAGTGAAACAGGCCTTCCTGCCAGTGGTGTTCCTCGGTTATCAATGACGGTGGGATGTGTCTGGAGAAACCCCCCAAAGCTGATGTCTCCTTACTTATATCTGTTTTTAAAATGGAATTTCTACTTTTCACTGGAGTACTCTTCCATTGTGTCCATGGACCACTGCTCCTTTCTGCATTCCTCTGTGGCTGGGCATTTTCATTGCTTCCAAGTGTTGGCTATGGTAAACATTGCTGGATTGCAGGATTGCCAGCCCGTGTCTTTTTGATTCTCATCCTCTCAGGTGATAGACCCAGCAGTGGCTATGCTTGATTGAACGGTCGCTCAATGTTGACCCTTTCCAGGCAACTCCACTGTGTTTTCCTTAGGGGCTCTTACCACGTCCCACTTAGAACCGAGGGTACGCATTTCTTCACCACCCCGTCAGCATTTCTTGTTTGCAGAAGTTTTGCTGCTGGCCATGCTGAGTCGTGTGACATGATAGGTTTTTGTAACGTGTATTTTCGTGTCTAATAATTCCTAAGGTTCAGCATTTTTCCACGCCTTTTTTTATTCTGTTAAACAAAAACAGAAAAAAAAAAAACCCGTGAGTACAATAAACCTCTCGAAATTGTCTTCTTGGAAGGTTGCCCTCTTTGGACTTTTTTGGTCGATTTTCGACCCCAGGATTTTGTTTTGGAGGGCAGGTGTCATTTACAAGCCTGCAATGGGTGTGAATATTGAGTGACCATTAGCACTGACTTTAAAGCTGCTGCTGTGGGAAACGGCCACAAGGCGTCAGCATTGCTACATTCCCACATCTGGTTACTAGGGCAGCAGAGCCTTCTGGAAGTCCTGTTCCCAGGTTGTCAATTAGAATGGAATGTGCCAGGAAAAAACCCCAGAAGTGTATGTCACATTACTTCTTGTTCGCTCTTTTAATTTGTTTAAATCGGGGTAATGATTAGAATACTGTTGGTCCTATATGTACAGAATCTGGTTCATTTGTACGTTTTATATATATATATATTCTTGTACAGATCCTCTTCACATGTAAATTATTGCAGAGTGTTCTGGTGACCTCCCTTGCTATATGGTCGGTCTGTTTGATATATATATTTAATACGTATTTGTACACATATGGTGACACTAATCTTAATTTATCCATTCCCCCCACCTTTCATTTTACATCAGCTTAGTTTGTTTTCTAAGTCTCTGAGTGTCTTTCTTTGTGGAAATATGTTCATTTGTGTCAGCTGTTAGATAACGCCTATAGGTGATGTCATACGGTATGCCTTTTGCTTTCCGACTTAACTCATGTTCTGTGATGATCTCTAGGCTCATCTCGGGTGCCTCAAAGAGCAGTGTTTCCTTGTTTTCCATGGCTAATAGTCCACTGTGTCCACGGACCAGCTCTTCTTATCCATTCTTCTGTTGATGGACATTTGGGTTGCTTCGGTGTCTTGGCTACTGTGAAAACTCGTGGAGTGCAGCTCTTGCAGCCTGTCTTCTCAGGTGAGAGGCTCGGCTGTGGGTGTTCTGGATGGAAGGGTGGCTCAATTTTTAATTGAAAACGCAGCTCCTTTCTGTTCTCATTATTGGCTGTTACAACTAGACATGTCCTCCACAGACAGAGGGAACAGAGTTCTCTAAAACCCCTTCAGCATTTATTGTTTGTAGTCTTTTGGCTGACAGTAGTTAACTTGGGTGAGCTGAAAGCTTTTTGTAGGTTAGAGGAGTCTGATGATTCCTGATGTTGAGCTTTTCTCCATTTTCCTTTTTTTGATAAAGAGTGAGTAAAACTTACCTCTATCATACTATCTCTTTGACACATTTGCCTGCTTTGAATTTTTTTTGGCCACGGCCGAGCTCAGGACATTTTTTTTTTTTGAGGGCAGGTGTCTTTTAGAGGCCTGAGTCCTTATGAATGTTAAGTGACCCATAGCTATGCGTTTGAAGCCGCTCTTGCGGGAAACGGCCACAAGGCGGCAGCATTTCTCCATTTCCAACTCTGGGTTTTCCTGCAACAGAGGCTTCCTGGAAATTGTGTTAGTAGGCTGCAAATGAGAGTGCAGTGTGTCAGGGCAAACCCCCAAGAGCTTATATCTCCTTACTTCTTGTGTGTTTTTTAAAATTTAATTGTTATCTAGTATCACAGCCAATTGGATAAAAATGTGGTGTGTGTTCTAGGTGTACTGCATCTGGTTCATCATATGTATGTATCAATCTATTCATCTTTGGATCCTTTCCCGTGTAGGTTATTACAGAGTGTTGAGTCGACCTCTCCTGGTATTCCTTAGGTATTTTGTGATTATATATTTCATATGTATCAGTACATGTCTGTAAACCCCCATATCCAAATTCATACATTCCTTACACCTTTCCACTTGGTTAAGCATAGTTGGTTTTCTGCATCTATGCACGGCCTTCTCTTGGAAATGACTTCATGGGTATCAATGTTGAAGTAACAGCTATAAGTGATGTCATAGGATATTTCTATTTCGGTTTCTTTCGTACTTCCTTTTGGGTGGGTATCTCTAGATCCTTCTACGGTGGTGCCAGCGGCACTGTTGCATGCTTTTCCGTGGCTCATGTTCCATTGTGCACATGGGCCCCCTTCTTCTTGGTGCATTGTTCTGTTGATGGACATTTGGGTTTCTTCCAAGTCTTGGCGATGGTACATGTTGCTGCAGTGCAGGACGGCCAGCCTGTGTCTTTTTGATTTTGGTCTACTCGGGAGATAGGCCCATCAGTTAGCTCAATTTTTACCATTCAACGCACCTCCACGGTGTTCTCACTACTAGCTGTTCCCAGGTTACGTCCCAGCGGCAGCTAGAGGGCACAGAGTTCTCTAAAACACCTTGAGCATTTATTCTTTGTAGACTCTGTGGCTGATGATCATTCTGACGACGGTGGGTGAACGTTTTTGTCGACTGGATTTGCATGGCTTTATTAATTCCTGATGTTGAGCATTTTCCCATGCCCTTTTATTTATCACAAGAGAAAGAAAGAAAGAGATGACAAAATGTGCGCAAAATATGCCTCTTGAAGTTGTCGTTTTGAAGTGTGCACGTCTTTTGAGTTTTTTTCCTCGATGTACGACCCAAGAATTGTTTTTGAGGGCAGGTGTCATTTATAGGCCTGCAATGATTTTGAATATCAAGTGACCATTAGCACTGGGTTTAAAGCTGCTGTTTTGAGAAACGGCCACAAGGCGGCAGCAGGTCTCCTTTACCAAACCTGGTTACTCGGGCAACAGAGCCTCCGTGGAAGTCGTATTCTCGGTTGTCAATTAGAATGGACTGTGCCAGGAAAAAGCCCCTTAAGTTTGTGTCTCACGACTGACCTGTTCGTTTTTTAATTCAATGTTTATTTTTTCTCACAGCAAGTTTGATTACAATGTTTTGCTTGTTGTAGGTGTGAAAGATGTGGCTCTTTTACACATAAACACGTATCTAGTCTTCTTTGGATCCTTTTCCCATGTAGCTTATGACACAATGTTGAGTACTCTTCTCTTGGTATTCCGTAGGCCTTTGGTGATTTTGTATTTCACCTGTGTTTGTATCTCGCTCTTAAACCCAATTTCCTAATGTACACAATTCTCACACCTGTCCATGGGTGAACCATAAATCTGTTTATTGCATCTGTGATTGCCTTTCTCTGTGGAAATATCTTCAGTGATATCAATTTTCAGGGAACACCTATAAGTGATATCGTAGGCTATGTATCTTTCGCTCTGTGACTTACTGCAAGGTGCGTGATGAACTCTAGCCTCACCGATGGAGCTGTTGATGGCATTGTTTCCTTTTGTTCCTTGGCTAATATTCCATCTGTTCAGGTCCCTGTTCTTCTTTGTCCACTCATCTGTTGATGGACTTTCTGCTTGCTTCCATGTCCTGGCTATTGTAATACTCCTGCAATGCAGATTTGCCTGCCTGTGTCTTTCCACTTCTGTCTTCGTTCTTAGGTTATAGGCCCAGGAGTGGGCCTGCTGGATCATATCGTAACTCAGTGTTTACCTTGTAAAGGCACCTCCATTCTGTTCCCATTAGTGCCTCTTACCAGGTGAAGTCCTGTGGCGAGCATTGCCCTCTGAGGAAGGCGCCACTGAGACCCTCCTAAGCCTCAGGGCCCGACTGTACTCTCCTTGGTATGCATCCTGGACTTTATGGTATGAACATACAAAAGGAGATGGTCTTTGGCCAAATCGCTCCAGGGACCTGCTCAGCTACTGGGAGTCCCTGGTTGTTCCCTAAAGCTAGGAAAAGCAACCCTGGAGGGGAAATTGGTGCCTTTGAGGGAGAAGCCGAGCAGCCAACCAACCAGCTGATGCTGATAAGGTGTGACTAAGCCGAGAAGCCAACCAACCAGCTGATGCCGATAAGGCGTGACGAAGCAAATTCCCTGCTTTAGGGGTATATATACGGCTATGCTTTGTTATTAAACTTGCCTTGCAAGCGTCAGTTGCTTGTGCCCTTCTGATCCCATACCTTGGTGCGTTCAGTTCCCTACCCCCTCTCGTCGGTTGTTGCTACACTTTGAGGACCCGCCGCGGCTGGCGGCAAAGTCCCACTTAACCTAGAGGGTATGCACTTCTCCACAACCCCTTCAGCATGAATTGTTGGTAGTCTTGTTGCTGATGGTTCTTCTGACTGGTGTGAGCCGATACCTCTGTGGTTGGATTTGCATGCGTCTCATAAAGCCTTGAAATCGAGCTTTCAGGGATGCCCTTTTTTTCTTCAAACTGTGTGTGTAGCTTACCTCATCACATTCTTTTCTTGAACTATGTGCCGCCTTTTGAAATATTTTGGCCACTACCTCCCTCAAGACATTTTGAGGGCAGGTTTCATTGACAGCCCTCCAGGACTTGTGCACACGAAGTGACCATTAGCACGGGTTTTCAAGCTGCCGTTGCAGGTAACGGCCACAGGGCTGCAGCATTTCTGCGTTTCCCACTCTGGTAACTAGTGAAACAGGCCTTCCTGCCAGTGGTGTTCCTCGGTTATCAATGACGGTGGGATGTGTCTGGAGAAACCCCCCAAAGCTGATGTCTCCTTACTTATATCTGTTTTTAAAATGGAATTTCTACTTTTCACTGGAGTACTCTTCCATTGTGTCCATGGACCACTGCTCCTTTCTGCATTCCTCTGTGGCTGGGCATTTTCATTGCTTCCAAGTGTTGGCTATGGTAAACATTGCTGGATTGCAGGATTGCCAGCCCGTGTCTTTTTGATTCTCATCCTCTCAGGTGATAGACCCAGCAGTGGCTATGCTTGATTGAACGGTCGCTCAATGTTGACCCTTTCCAGGCAACTCCACTGTGTTTTCCTTAGGGGCTCTTACCACGTCCCACTTAGAACCGAGGGTACGCATTTCTTCACCACCCCGTCAGCATTTCTTGTTTGCAGAAGTTTTGCTGCTGGCCATGCTGAGTCGTGTGACATGATAGGTTTTTGTAACGTGTATTTTCGTGTCTAATAATTCCTAAGGTTCAGCATTTTTCCACGCCTTTTTTTATTCTGTTAAACAAAAACAGAAAAAAAAAAAACCCGTGAGTACAATAAACCTCTCGAAATTGTCTTCTTGGAAGGTTGCCCTCTTTGGACTTTTTTGGTCGATTTTCGACCCCAGGATTTTGTTTTGGAGGGCAGGTGTCATTTACAAGCCTGCAATGGGTGTGAATATTGAGTGACCATTAGCACTGACTTTAAAGCTGCTGCTGTGGGAAACGGCCACAAGGCGTCAGCATTGCTACATTCCCACATCTGGTTACTAGGGCAGCAGAGCCTTCTGGAAGTCCTGTTCCCAGGTTGTCAATTAGAATGGAATGTGCCAGGAAAAAACCCCAGAAGTGTATGTCACATTACTTCTTGTTCGCTCTTTTAATTTGTTTAAATCGGGGTAATGATTAGAATACTGTTGGTCCTATATGTACAGAATCTGGTTCATTTGTACGTTTTATATATATATATATTCTTGTACAGATCCTCTTCACATGTAAATTATTGCAGAGTGTTCTGGTGACCTCCCTTGCTATATGGTCGGTCTGTTTGATATATATATTTAATACGTATTTGTACACATATGGTGACACTAATCTTAATTTATCCATTCCCCCCACCTTTCATTTTACATCAGCTTAGTTTGTTTTCTAAGTCTCTGAGTGTCTTTCTTTGTGGAAATATGTTCATTTGTGTCAGCTGTTAGATAACGCCTATAGGTGATGTCATACGGTATGCCTTTTGCTTTCCGACTTAACTCATGTTCTGTGATGATCTCTAGGCTCATCTCGGGTGCCTCAAAGAGCAGTGTTTCCTTGTTTTCCATGGCTAATAGTCCACTGTGTCCACGGACCAGCTCTTCTTATCCATTCTTCTGTTGATGGACATTTGGGTTGCTTCGGTGTCTTGGCTACTGTGAAAACTCGTGGAGTGCAGCTCTTGCAGCCTGTCTTCTCAGGTGAGAGGCTCGGCTGTGGGTGTTCTGGATGGAAGGGTGGCTCAATTTTTAATTGAAAACGCAGCTCCTTTCTGTTCTCATTATTGGCTGTTACAACTAGACATGTCCTCCACAGACAGAGGGAACAGAGTTCTCTAAAACCCCTTCAGCATTTATTGTTTGTAGTCTTTTGGCTGACAGTAGTTAACTTGGGTGAGCTGAAAGCTTTTTGTAGGTTAGAGGAGTCTGATGATTCCTGATGTTGAGCTTTTCTCCATTTTCCTTTTTTTGATAAAGAGTGAGTAAAACTTACCTCTATCATACTATCTCTTTGACACATTTGCCTGCTTTGAATTTTTTTTGGCCACGGCCGAGCTCAGGACATTTTTTTTTTTTGAGGGCAGGTGTCTTTTAGAGGCCTGAGTCCTTATGAATGTTAAGTGACCCATAGCTATGCGTTTGAAGCCGCTCTTGCGGGAAACGGCCACAAGGCGGCAGCATTTCTCCATTTCCAACTCTGGGTTTTCCTGCAACAGAGGCTTCCTGGAAATTGTGTTAGTAGGCTGCAAATGAGAGTGCAGTGTGTCAGGGCAAACCCCCAAGAGCTTATATCTCCTTACTTCTTGTGTGTTTTTTAAAATTTAATTGTTATCTAGTATCACAGCCAATTGGATAAAAATGTGGTGTGTGTTCTAGGTGTACTGCATCTGGTTCATCATATGTATGTATCAATCTATTCATCTTTGGATCCTTTCCCGTGTAGGTTATTACAGAGTGTTGAGTCGACCTCTCCTGGTATTCCTTAGGTATTTTGTGATTATATATTTCATATGTATCAGTACATGTCTGTAAACCCCCATATCCAAATTCATACATTCCTTACACCTTTCCACTTGGTTAAGCATAGTTGGTTTTCTGCATCTATGCACGGCCTTCTCTTGGAAATGACTTCATGGGTATCAATGTTGAAGTAACAGCTATAAGTGATGTCATAGGATATTTCTATTTCGGTTTCTTTCGTACTTCCTTTTGGGTGGGTATCTCTAGATCCTTCTACGGTGGTGCCAGCGGCACTGTTGCATGCTTTTCCGTGGCTCATGTTCCATTGTGCACATGGGCCCCCTTCTTCTTGGTGCATTGTTCTGTTGATGGACATTTGGGTTTCTTCCAAGTCTTGGCGATGGTACATGTTGCTGCAGTGCAGGACGGCCAGCCTGTGTCTTTTTGATTTTGGTCTACTCGGGAGATAGGCCCATCAGTTAGCTCAATTTTTACCATTCAACGCACCTCCATGGTGTTCTCACTACTAGCTGTTCCCAGGTTACGTCCCAGCGGCAGCTAGAGGGCACAGAGTTCTCTAAAACACCTTGAGCATTTATTCTTTGTAGACTCTGTGGCTGATGATCATTCTGACGACGGTGGGTGAACGTTTTTGTCGACTGGATTTGCATGGCTTTATTAATTCCTGATGTTGAGCATTTTCCCATGCCCTTTTATTTATCACAAGAGAAAGAAAGAAAGAGATGACAAAATGTGCGCAAAATATGCCTCTTGAAGTTGTCGTTTTGAAGTGTGCACGTCTTTTGAGTTTTTTTCCTCGATGTACGACCCAAGAATTGTTTTTGAGGGCAGGTGTCATTTATAGGCCTGCAATGATTTTGAATATCAAGTGACCATTAGCACTGGGTTTAAAGCTGCTGTTTTGAGAAACGGCCACAAGGCGGCAGCAGGTCTCCTTTACCAAACCTGGTTACTCGGGCAACAGAGCCTCCGTGGAAGTCGTATTCTCGGTTGTCAATTAGAATGGACTGTGCCAGGAAAAAGCCCCTTAAGTTTGTGTCTCACGACTGACCTGTTCGTTTTTTAATTCAATGTTTATTTTTTCTCACAGCAAGTTTGATTACAATGTTTTGCTTGTTGTAGGTGTGAAAGATGTGGCTCTTTTACACATAAACACGTATCTAGTCTTCTTTGGATCCTTTTCCCATGTAGCTTATGACACAATGTTGAGTACTCTTCTCTTGGTATTCCGTAGGCCTTTGGTGATTTTGTATTTCACCTGTGTTTGTATCTCGCTCTTAAACCCAATTTCCTAATGTACACAATTCTCACACCTGTCCATGGGTGAACCATAAATCTGTTTATTGCATCTGTGATTGCCTTTCTCTGTGGAAATATCTTCAGTGATATCAATTTTCAGGGAACACCTATAAGTGATATCGTAGGCTATGTATCTTTCGCTCTGTGACTTACTGCAAGGTGCGTGATGAACTCTAGCCTCACCGATGGAGCTGTTGATGGCATTGTTTCCTTTTGTTCCTTGGCTAATATTCCATCTGTTCAGGTCCCTGTTCTTCTTTGTCCACTCATCTGTTGATGGACTTTCTGCTTGCTTCCATGTCCTGGCTATTGTAATACTCCTGCAATGCAGATTTGCCTGCCTGTGTCTTTCCACTTCTGTCTTCGTTCTTAGGTTATAGGCCCAGGAGTGGGCCTGCTGGATCATATCGTAACTCAGTGTTTACCTTGTAAAGGCACCTCCATTCTGTTCCCATTAGTGCCTCTTACCAGGTGAAGTCCTGTGGCGAGCATTGCCCTCTGAGGAAGGCGCCACTGAGACCCTCCTAAGCCTCAGGGCCCGACTGTACTCTCCTTGGTATGCATCCTGGACTTTATGGTATGAACATACAAAAGGAGATGGTCTTTGGCCAAATCGCTCCAGGGACCTGCTCAGCTACTGGGAGTCCCTGGTTGTTCCCTAAAGCTAGGAAAAGCAACCCTGGAGGGGAAATTGGTGCCTTTGAGGGAGAAGCCGAGCAGCCAACCAACCAGCTGATGCTGATAAGGTGTGACTAAGCCGAGAAGCCAACCAACCAGCTGATGCCGATAAGGCGTGACGAAGCAAATTCCCTGCTTTAGGGGTATATATACGGCTATGCTTTGTTATTAAACTTGCCTTGCAAGCGTCAGTTGCTTGTGCCCTTCTGATCCCATACCTTGGTGCGTTCAGTTCCCTACCCCCTCTCGTCGGTTGTTGCTACACTTTGAGGACCCGCCGCGGCTGGCGGCAAAGTCCCACTTAACCTAGAGGGTATGCACTTCTCCACAACCCCTTCAGCATGAATTGTTGGTAGTCTTGTTGCTGATGGTTCTTCTGACTGGTGTGAGCCGATACCTCTGTGGTTGGATTTGCATGCGTCTCATAAAGCCTTGAAATCGAGCTTTCAGGGATGCCCTTTTTTTCTTCAAACTGTGTGTGTAGCTTACCTCATCACATTCTTTTCTTGAACTATGTGCCGCCTTTTGAAATATTTTGGCCACTACCTCCCTCAAGACATTTTGAGGGCAGGTTTCATTGACAGCCCTCCAGGACTTGTGCACACGAAGTGACCATTAGCACGGGTTTTCAAGCTGCCGTTGCAGGTAACGGCCACAGGGCTGCAGCATTTCTGCGTTTCCCACTCTGGTAACTAGTGAAACAGGCCTTCCTGCCAGTGGTGTTCCTCGGTTATCAATGACGGTGGGATGTGTCTGGAGAAACCCCCCAAAGCTGATGTCTCCTTACTTATATCTGTTTTTAAAATGGAATTTCTACTTTTCACTGGAGTACTCTTCCATTGTGTCCATGGACCACTGCTCCTTTCTGCATTCCTCTGTGGCTGGGCATTTTCATTGCTTCCAAGTGTTGGCTATGGTAAACATTGCTGGATTGCAGGATTGCCAGCCCGTGTCTTTTTGATTCTCATCCTCTCAGGTGATAGACCCAGCAGTGGCTATGCTTGATTGAACGGTCGCTCAATGTTGACCCTTTCCAGGCAACTCCACTGTGTTTTCCTTAGGGGCTCTTACCACGTCCCACTTAGAACCGAGGGTACGCATTTCTTCACCACCCCGTCAGCATTTCTTGTTTGCAGAAGTTTTGCTGCTGGCCATGCTGAGTCGTGTGACATGATAGGTTTTTGTAACGTGTATTTTCGTGTCTAATAATTCCTAAGGTTCAGCATTTTTCCACGCCTTTTTTTATTCTGTTAAACAAAAACAGAAAAAAAAAAAACCCGTGAGTACAATAAACCTCTCGAAATTGTCTTCTTGGAAGGTTGCCCTCTTTGGACTTTTTTGGTCGATTTTCGACCCCAGGATTTTGTTTTGGAGGGCAGGTGTCATTTACAAGCCTGCAATGGGTGTGAATATTGAGTGACCATTAGCACTGACTTTAAAGCTGCTGCTGTGGGAAACGGCCACAAGGCGTCAGCATTGCTACATTCCCACATCTGGTTACTAGGGCAGCAGAGCCTTCTGGAAGTCCTGTTCCCAGGTTGTCAATTAGAATGGAATGTGCCAGGAAAAAACCCCAGAAGTGTATGTCACATTACTTCTTGTTCGCTCTTTTAATTTGTTTAAATCGGGGTAATGATTAGAATACTGTTGGTCCTATATGTACAGAATCTGGTTCATTTGTACGTTTTATATATATATATATTCTTGTACAGATCCTCTTCACATGTAAATTATTGCAGAGTGTTCTGGTGACCTCCCTTGCTATATGGTCGGTCTGTTTGATATATATATTTAATACGTATTTGTACACATATGGTGACACTAATCTTAATTTATCCATTCCCCCCACCTTTCATTTTACATCAGCTTAGTTTGTTTTCTAAGTCTCTGAGTGTCTTTCTTTGTGGAAATATGTTCATTTGTGTCAGCTGTTAGATAACGCCTATAGGTGATGTCATACGGTATGCCTTTTGCTTTCCGACTTAACTCATGTTCTGTGATGATCTCTAGGCTCATCTCGGGTGCCTCAAAGAGCAGTGTTTCCTTGTTTTCCATGGCTAATAGTCCACTGTGTCCACGGACCAGCTCTTCTTATCCATTCTTCTGTTGATGGACATTTGGGTTGCTTCGGTGTCTTGGCTACTGTGAAAACTCGTGGAGTGCAGCTCTTGCAGCCTGTCTTCTCAGGTGAGAGGCTCGGCTGTGGGTGTTCTGGATGGAAGGGTGGCTCAATTTTTAATTGAAAACGCAGCTCCTTTCTGTTCTCATTATTGGCTGTTACAACTAGACATGTCCTCCACAGACAGAGGGAACAGAGTTCTCTAAAACCCCTTCAGCATTTATTGTTTGTAGTCTTTTGGCTGACAGTAGTTAACTTGGGTGAGCTGAAAGCTTTTTGTAGGTTAGAGGAGTCTGATGATTCCTGATGTTGAGCTTTTCTCCATTTTCCTTTTTTTGATAAAGAGTGAGTAAAACTTACCTCTATCATACTATCTCTTTGACACATTTGCCTGCTTTGAATTTTTTTTGGCCACGGCCGAGCTCAGGACATTTTTTTTTTTGAGGGCAGGTGTCTTTTAGAGGCCTGAGTCCTTATGAATGTTAAGTGACCCATAGCTATGCGTTTGAAGCCGCTCTTGCGGGAAACGGCCACAAGGCGGCAGCATTTCTCCATTTCCAACTCTGGGTTTTCCTGCAACAGAGGCTTCCTGGAAATTGTGTTAGTAGGCTGCAAATGAGAGTGCAGTGTGTCAGGGCAAACCCCCAAGAGCTTATATCTCCTTACTTCTTGTGTGTTTTTTAAAATTTAATTGTTATCTAGTATCACAGCCAATTGGATAAAAATGTGGTGTGTGTTCTAGGTGTACTGCATCTGGTTCATCATATGTATGTATCAATCTATTCATCTTTGGATCCTTTCCCGTGTAGGTTATTACAGAGTGTTGAGTCGACCTCTCCTGGTATTCCTTAGGTATTTTGTGATTATATATTTCATATGTATCAGTACATGTCTGTAAACCCCCATATCCAAATTCATACATTCCTTACACCTTTCCACTTGGTTAAGCATAGTTGGTTTTCTGCATCTATGCACGGCCTTCTCTTGGAAATGACTTCATGGGTATCAATGTTGAAGTAACAGCTATAAGTGATGTCATAGGATATTTCTATTTCGGTTTCTTTCGTACTTCCTTTTGGGTGGGTATCTCTAGATCCTTCTACGGTGGTGCCAGCGGCACTGTTGCATGCTTTTCCGTGGCTCATGTTCCATTGTGCACATGGGCCCCCTTCTTCTTGGTGCATTGTTCTGTTGATGGACATTTGGGTTTCTTCCAAGTCTTGGCGATGGTACATGTTGCTGCAGTGCAGGACGGCCAGCCTGTGTCTTTTTGATTTTGGTCTACTCGGGAGATAGGCCCATCAGTTAGCTCAATTTTTACCATTCAACGCACCTCCACGGTGTTCTCACTACTAGCTGTTCCCAGGTTACGTCCCAGCGGCAGCTAGAGGGCACAGAGTTCTCTAAAACACCTTGAGCATTTATTCTTTGTAGACTCTGTGGCTGATGATCATTCTGACGACGGTGGGTGAACGTTTTTGTCGACTGGATTTGCATGGCTTTATTAATTCCTGATGTTGAGCATTTTCCCATGCCCTTTTATTTATCACAAGAGAAAGAAAGAAAGAGATGACAAAATGTGCGCAAAATATGCCTCTTGAAGTTGTCGTTTTGAAGTGTGCACGTCTTTTGAGTTTTTTTCCTCGATGTACGACCCAAGAATTGTTTTTGAGGGCAGGTGTCATTTATAGGCCTGCAATGATTTTGAATATCAAGTGACCATTAGCACTGGGTTTAAAGCTGCTGTTTTGAGAAACGGCCACAAGGCGGCAGCAGGTCTCCTTTACCAAACCTGGTTACTCGGGCAACAGAGCCTCCGTGGAAGTCGTATTCTCGGTTGTCAATTAGAATGGACTGTGCCAGGAAAAAGCCCCTTAAGTTTGTGTCTCACGACTGACCTGTTCGTTTTTTAATTCAATGTTTATTTTTTCTCACAGCAAGTTTGATTACAATGTTTTGCTTGTTGTAGGTGTGAAAGATGTGGCTCTTTTACACATAAACACGTATCTAGTCTTCTTTGGATCCTTTTCCCATGTAGCTTATGACACAATGTTGAGTACTCTTCTCTTGGTATTCCGTAGGCCTTTGGTGATTTTGTATTTCACCTGTGTTTGTATCTCGCTCTTAAACCCAATTTCCTAATGTACACAATTCTCACACCTGTCCATGGGTGAACCATAAATCTGTTTATTGCATCTGTGATTGCCTTTCTCTGTGGAAATATCTTCAGTGATATCAATTTTCAGGGAACACCTATAAGTGATATCGTAGGCTATGTATCTTTCGCTCTGTGACTTACTGCAAGGTGCGTGATGAACTCTAGCCTCACCGATGGAGCTGTTGATGGCATTGTTTCCTTTTGTTCCTTGGCTAATATTCCATCTGTTCAGGTCCCTGTTCTTCTTTGTCCACTCATCTGTTGATGGACTTTCTGCTTGCTTCCATGTCCTGGCTATTGTAATACTCCTGCAATGCAGATTTGCCTGCCTGTGTCTTTCCACTTCTGTCTTCGTTCTTAGGTTATAGGCCCAGGAGTGGGCCTGCTGGATCATATCGTAACTCAGTGTTTACCTTGTAAAGGCACCTCCATTCTGTTCCCATTAGTGCCTCTTACCAGGTGAAGTCCTGTGGCGAGCATTGCCCTCTGAGGAAGGCGCCACTGAGACCCTCCTAAGCCTCAGGGCCCGACTGTACTCTCCTTGGTATGCATCCTGGACTTTATGGTATGAACATACAAAAGGAGATGGTCTTTGGCCAAATCGCTCCAGGGACCTGCTCAGCTACTGGGAGTCCCTGGTTGTTCCCTAAAGCTAGGAAAAGCAACCCTGGAGGGGAAATTGGTGCCTTTGAGGGAGAAGCCGAGCAGCCAACCAACCAGCTGATGCTGATAAGGTGTGACTAAGCCGAGAAGCCAACCAACCAGCTGATGCCGATAAGGCGTGACGAAGCAAATTCCCTGCTTTAGGGGTATATATACGGCTATGCTTTGTTATTAAACTTGCCTTGCAAGCGTCAGTTGCTTGTGCCCTTCTGATCCCATACCTTGGTGCGTTCAGTTCCCTACCCCCTCTCGTCGGTTGTTGCTACACTTTGAGGACCCGCCGCGGCTGGCGGCAAAGTCCCACTTAACCTAGAGGGTATGCACTTCTCCACAACCCCTTCAGCATGAATTGTTGGTAGTCTTGTTGCTGATGGTTCTTCTGACTGGTGTGAGCCGATACCTCTGTGGTTGGATTTGCATGCGTCTCATAAAGCCTTGAAATCGAGCTTTCAGGGATGCCCTTTTTTTCTTCAAACTGTGTGTGTAGCTTACCTCATCACATTCTTTTCTTGAACTATGTGCCGCCTTTTGAAATATTTTGGCCACTACCTCCCTCAAGACATTTTGAGGGCAGGTTTCATTGACAGCCCTCCAGGACTTGTGCACACGAAGTGACCATTAGCACGGGTTTTCAAGCTGCCGTTGCAGGTAACGGCCACAGGGCTGCAGCATTTCTGCGTTTCCCACTCTGGTAACTAGTGAAACAGGCCTTCCTGCCAGTGGTGTTCCTCGGTTATCAATGACGGTGGGATGTGTCTGGAGAAACCCCCCAAAGCTGATGTCTCCTTACTTATATCTGTTTTTAAAATGGAATTTCTACTTTTCACTGGAGTACTCTTCCATTGTGTCCATGGACCACTGCTCCTTTCTGCATTCCTCTGTGGCTGGGCATTTTCATTGCTTCCAAGTGTTGGCTATGGTAAACATTGCTGGATTGCAGGATTGCCAGCCCGTGTCTTTTTGATTCTCATCCTCTCAGGTGATAGACCCAGCAGTGGCTATGCTTGATTGAACGGTCGCTCAATGTTGACCCTTTCCAGGCAACTCCACTGTGTTTTCCTTAGGGGCTCTTACCACGTCCCACTTAGAACCGAGGGTACGCATTTCTTCACCACCCCGTCAGCATTTCTTGTTTGCAGAAGTTTTGCTGCTGGCCATGCTGAGTCGTGTGACATGATAGGTTTTTGTAACGTGTATTTTCGTGTCTAATAATTCCTAAGGTTCAGCATTTTTCCACGCCTTTTTTTATTCTGTTAAACAAAAACAGAAAAAAAAAAAACCCGTGAGTACAATAAACCTCTCGAAATTGTCTTCTTGGAAGGTTGCCCTCTTTGGACTTTTTTGGTCGATTTTCGACCCCAGGATTTTGTTTTGGAGGGCAGGTGTCATTTACAAGCCTGCAATGGGTGTGAATATTGAGTGACCATTAGCACTGACTTTAAAGCTGCTGCTGTGGGAAACGGCCACAAGGCGTCAGCATTGCTACATTCCCACATCTGGTTACTAGGGCAGCAGAGCCTTCTGGAAGTCCTGTTCCCAGGTTGTCAATTAGAATGGAATGTGCCAGGAAAAAACCCCAGAAGTGTATGTCACATTACTTCTTGTTCGCTCTTTTAATTTGTTTAAATCGGGGTAATGATTAGAATACTGTTGGTCCTATATGTACAGAATCTGGTTCATTTGTACGTTTTATATATATATATATTCTTGTACAGATCCTCTTCCCATGTAAATTATTGCAGAGTGTTCTGGTGACCTCCCTTGCTATATGGTCGGTCTGTTTGATATATATATTTAATACGTATTTGTACACATATGGTGACACTAATCTTAATTTATCCATTCCCCCCACCTTTCATTTTACATCAGCTTAGTTTGTTTTCTAAGTCTCTGAGTGTCTTTCTTTGTGGAAATATGTTCATTTGTGTCAGCTGTTAGATAACGCCTATAGGTGATGTCATACGGTATGCCTTTTGCTTTCCGACTTAACTCATGTTCTGTGATGATCTCTAGGCTCATCTCGGGTGCCTCAAAGAGCAGTGTTTCCTTGTTTTCCATGGCTAATAGTCCACTGTGTCCACGGACCAGCTCTTCTTATCCATTCTTCTGTTGATGGACATTTGGGTTGCTTCGGTGTCTTGGCTACTGTGAAAACTCGTGGAGTGCAGCTCTTGCAGCCTGTCTTCTCAGGTGAGAGGCTCGGCTGTGGGTGTTCTGGATGGAAGGGTGGCTCAATTTTTAATTGAAAACGCAGCTCCTTTCTGTTCTCATTATTGGCTGTTACAACTAGACATGTCCTCCACAGACAGAGGGAACAGAGTTCTCTAAAACCCCTTCAGCATTTATTGTTTGTAGTCTTTTGGCTGACAGTAGTTAACTTGGGTGAGCTGAAAGCTTTTTGTAGGTTAGAGGAGTCTGATGATTCCTGATGTTGAGCTTTTCTCCATTTTCCTTTTTTTGATAAAGAGTGAGTAAAACTTACCTCTATCATACTATCTCTTTGACACATTTGCCTGCTTTGAATTTTTTTTGGCCACGGCCGAGCTCAGGACATTTTTTTTTTTTGAGGGCAGGTGTCTTTTAGAGGCCTGAGTCCTTATGAATGTTAAGTGACCCATAGCTATGCGTTTGAAGCCGCTCTTGCGGGAAACGGCCACAAGGCGGCAGCATTTCTCCATTTCCAACTCTGGGTTTTCCTGCAACAGAGGCTTCCTGGAAATTGTGTTAGTAGGCTGCAAATGAGAGTGCAGTGTGTCAGGGCAAACCCCCAAGAGCTTATATCTCCTTACTTCTTGTGTGTTTTTTAAAATTTAATTGTTATCTAGTATCACAGCCAATTGGATAAAAATGTGGTGTGTGTTCTAGGTGTACTGCATCTGGTTCATCATATGTATGTATCAATCTATTCATCTTTGGATCCTTTCCCGTGTAGGTTATTACAGAGTGTTGAGTCGACCTCTCCTGGTATTCCTTAGGTATTTTGTGATTATATATTTCATATGTATCAGTACATGTCTGTAAACCCCCATATCCAAATTCATACATTCCTTACACCTTTCCACTTGGTTAAGCATAGTTGGTTTTCTGCATCTATGCACGGCCTTCTCTTGGAAATGACTTCATGGGTATCAATGTTGAAGTAACAGCTATAAGTGATGTCATAGGATATTTCTATTTCGGTTTCTTTCGTACTTCCTTTTGGGTGGGTATCTCTAGATCCTTCTACGGTGGTGCCAGCGGCACTGTTGCATGCTTTTCCGTGGCTCATGTTCCATTGTGCACATGGGCCCCCTTCTTCTTGGTGCATTGTTCTGTTGATGGACATTTGGGTTTCTTCCAAGTCTTGGCGATGGTACATGTTGCTGCAGTGCAGGACGGCCAGCCTGTGTCTTTTTGATTTTGGTCTACTCGGGAGATAGGCCCATCAGTTAGCTCAATTTTTACCATTCAACGCACCTCCACGGTGTTCTCACTACTAGCTGTTCCCAGGTTACGTCCCAGCGGCAGCTAGAGGGCACAGAGTTCTCTAAAACACCTTGAGCATTTATTCTTTGTAGACTCTGTGGCTGATGATCATTCTGACGACGGTGGGTGAACGTTTTTGTCGACTGGATTTGCATGGCTTTATTAATTCCTGATGTTGAGCATTTTCCCATGCCCTTTTATTTATCACAAGAGAAAGAAAGAAAGAGATGACAAAATGTGCGCAAAATATGCCTCTTGAAGTTGTCGTTTTGAAGTGTGCACGTCTTTTGAGTTTTTTTCCTCGATGTACGACCCAAGAATTGTTTTTGAGGGCAGGTGTCATTTATAGGCCTGCAATGATTTTGAATATCAAGTGACCATTAGCACTGGGTTTAAAGCTGCTGTTTTGAGAAACGGCCACAAGGCGGCAGCAGGTCTCCTTTACCAAACCTGGTTACTCGGGCAACAGAGCCTCCGTGGAAGTCGTATTCTCGGTTGTCAATTAGAATGGACTGTGCCAGGAAAAAGCCCCTTAAGTTTGTGTCTCACGACTGACCTGTTCGTTTTTTAATTCAATGTTTATTTTTTCTCACAGCAAGTTTGATTACAATGTTTTGCTTGTTGTAGGTGTGAAAGATGTGGCTCTTTTACACATAAACACGTATCTAGTCTTCTTTGGATCCTTTTCCCATGTAGCTTATGACACAATGTTGAGTACTCTTCTCTTGGTATTCCGTAGGCCTTTGGTGATTTTGTATTTCACCTGTGTTTGTATCTCGCTCTTAAACCCAATTTCCTAATGTACACAATTCTCACACCTGTCCATGGGTGAACCATAAATCTGTTTATTGCATCTGTGATTGCCTTTCTCTGTGGAAATATCTTCAGTGATATCAATTTTCAGGGAACACCTATAAGTGATATCGTAGGCTATGTATCTTTCGCTCTGTGACTTACTGCAAGGTGCGTGATGAACTCTAGCCTCACCGATGGAGCTGTTGATGGCATTGTTTCCTTTTGTTCCTTGGCTAATATTCCATCTGTTCAGGTCCCTGTTCTTCTTTGTCCACTCATCTGTTGATGGACTTTCTGCTTGCTTCCATGTCCTGGCTATTGTAATACTCCTGCAATGCAGATTTGCCTGCCTGTGTCTTTCCACTTCTGTCTTCGTTCTTAGGTTATAGGCCCAGGAGTGGGCCTGCTGGATCATATCGTAACTCAGTGTTTACCTTGTAAAGGCACCTCCATTCTGTTCCCATTAGTGCCTCTTACCAGGTGAAGTCCTGTGGCGAGCATTGCCCTCTGAGGAAGGCGCCACTGAGACCCTCCTAAGCCTCAGGGCCCGACTGTACTCTCCTTGGTATGCATCCTGGACTTTATGGTATGAACATACAAAAGGAGATGGTCTTTGGCCAAATCGCTCCAGGGACCTGCTCAGCTACTGGGAGTCCCTGGTTGTTCCCTAAAGCTAGGAAAAGCAACCCTGGAGGGGAAATTGGTGCCTTTGAGGGAGAAGCCGAGCAGCCAACCAACCAGCTGATGCTGATAAGGTGTGACTAAGCCGAGAAGCCAACCAACCAGCTGATGCCGATAAGGCGTGACGAAGCAAATTCCCTGCTTTAGGGGTATATATACGGCTATGCTTTGTTATTAAACTTGCCTTGCAAGCGTCAGTTGCTTGTGCCCTTCTGATCCCATACCTTGGTGCGTTCAGTTCCCTACCCCCTCTCGTCGGTTGTTGCTACACTTTGAGGACCCGCCGCGGCTGGCGGCAAAGTCCCACTTAACCTAGAGGGTATGCACTTCTCCACAACCCCTTCAGCATGAATTGTTGGTAGTCTTGTTGCTGATGGTTCTTCTGACTGGTGTGAGCCGATACCTCTGTGGTTGGATTTGCATGCGTCTCATAAAGCCTTGAAATCGAGCTTTCAGGGATGCCCTTTTTTTCTTCAAACTGTGTGTGTAGCTTACCTCATCACATTCTTTTCTTGAACTATGTGCCGCCTTTTGAAATATTTTGGCCACTACCTCCCTCAAGACATTTTGAGGGCAGGTTTCATTGACAGCCCTCCAGGACTTGTGCACACGAAGTGACCATTAGCACGGGTTTTCAAGCTGCCGTTGCAGGTAACGGCCACAGGGCTGCAGCATTTCTGCGTTTCCCACTCTGGTAACTAGTGAAACAGGCCTTCCTGCCAGTGGTGTTCCTCGGTTATCAATGACGGTGGGATGTGTCTGGAGAAACCCCCCAAAGCTGATGTCTCCTTACTTATATCTGTTTTTAAAATGGAATTTCTACTTTTCACTGGAGTACTCTTCCATTGTGTCCATGGACCACTGCTCCTTTCTGCATTCCTCTGTGGCTGGGCATTTTCATTGCTTCCAAGTGTTGGCTATGGTAAACATTGCTGGATTGCAGGATTGCCAGCCCGTGTCTTTTTGATTCTCATCCTCTCAGGTGATAGACCCAGCAGTGGCTATGCTTGATTGAACGGTCGCTCAATGTTGACCCTTTCCAGGCAACTCCACTGTGTTTTCCTTAGGGGCTCTTACCACGTCCCACTTAGAACCGAGGGTACGCATTTCTTCACCACCCCGTCAGCATTTCTTGTTTGCAGAAGTTTTGCTGCTGGCCATGCTGAGTCGTGTGACATGATAGGTTTTTGTAACGTGTATTTTCGTGTCTAATAATTCCTAAGGTTCAGCATTTTTCCACGCCTTTTTTTATTCTGTTAAACAAAAACAGAAAAAAAAAAAAACCCGTGAGTACAATAAACCTCTCGAAATTGTCTTCTTGGAAGGTTGCCCTCTTTGGACTTTTTTGGTCGATTTTCGACCCCAGGATTTTGTTTTGGAGGGCAGGTGTCATTTACAAGCCTGCAATGGGTGTGAATATTGAGTGACCATTAGCACTGACTTTAAAGCTGCTGCTGTGGGAAACGGCCACAAGGCGTCAGCATTGCTACATTCCCACATCTGGTTACTAGGGCAGCAGAGCCTTCTGGAAGTCCTGTTCCCAGGTTGTCAATTAGAATGGAATGTGCCAGGAAAAAACCCCAGAAGTGTATGTCACATTACTTCTTGTTCGCTCTTTTAATTTGTTTAAATCGGGGTAATGATTAGAATACTGTTGGTCCTATATGTACAGAATCTGGTTCATTTGTACGTTTTATATATATATATATATTCTTGTACAGATCCTCTTCACATGTAAATTATTGCAGAGTGTTCTGGTGACCTCCCTTGCTATATGGTCGGTCTGTTTGATATATATATTTAATACGTATTTGTACACATATGGTGACACTAATCTTAATTTATCCATTCCCCCCACCTTTCATTTTACATCAGCTTAGTTTGTTTTCTAAGTCTCTGAGTGTCTTTCTTTGTGGAAATATGTTCATTTGTGTCAGCTGTTAGATAACGCCTATAGGTGATGTCATACGGTATGCCTTTTGCTTTCCGACTTAACTCATGTTCTGTGATGATCTCTAGGCTCATCTCGGGTGCCTCAAAGAGCAGTGTTTCCTTGTTTTCCATGGCTAATAGTCCACTGTGTCCACGGACCAGCTCTTCTTATCCATTCTTCTGTTGATGGACATTTGGGTTGCTTCGGTGTCTTGGCTACTGTGAAAACTCGTGGAGTGCAGCTCTTGCAGCCTGTCTTCTCAGGTGAGAGGCTCGGCTGTGGGTGTTCTGGATGGAAGGGTGGCTCAATTTTTAATTGAAAACGCAGCTCCTTTCTGTTCTCATTATTGGCTGTTACAACTAGACATGTCCTCCACAGACAGAGGGAACAGAGTTCTCTAAAACCCCTTCAGCATTTATTGTTTGTAGTCTTTTGGCTGACAGTAGTTAACTTGGGTGAGCTGAAAGCTTTTTGTAGGTTAGAGGAGTCTGATGATTCCTGATGTTGAGCTTTTCTCCATTTTCCTTTTTTTGATAAAGAGTGAGTAAAACTTACCTCTATCATACTATCTCTTTGACACATTTGCCTGCTTTGAATTTTTTTTGGCCACGGCCGAGCTCAGGACATTTTTTTTTTTTGAGGGCAGGTGTCTTTTAGAGGCCTGAGTCCTTATGAATGTTAAGTGACCCATAGCTATGCGTTTGAAGCCGCTCTTGCGGGAAACGGCCACAAGGCGGCAGCATTTCTCCATTTCCAACTCTGGGTTTTCCTGCAACAGAGGCTTCCTGGAAATTGTGTTAGTAGGCTGCAAATGAGAGTGCAGTGTGTCAGGGCAAACCCCCAAGAGCTTATATCTCCTTACTTCTTGTGTGTTTTTTAAAATTTAATTGTTATCTAGTATCACAGCCAATTGGATAAAAATGTGGTGTGTGTTCTAGGTGTACTGCATCTGGTTCATCATATGTATGTATCAATCTATTCATCTTTGGATCCTTTCCCGTGTAGGTTATTACAGAGTGTTGAGTCGACCTCTCCTGGTATTCCTTAGGTATTTTGTGATTATATATTTCATATGTATCAGTACATGTCTGTAAACCCCCATATCCAAATTCATACATTCCTTACACCTTTCCACTTGGTTAAGCATAGTTGGTTTTCTGCATCTATGCACGGCCTTCTCTTGGAAATGACTTCATGGGTATCAATGTTGAAGTAACAGCTATAAGTGATGTCATAGGATATTTCTATTTCGGTTTCTTTCGTACTTCCTTTTGGGTGGGTATCTCTAGATCCTTCTACGGTGGTGCCAGCGGCACTGTTGCATGCTTTTCCGTGGCTCATGTTCCATTGTGCACATGGGCCCCCTTCTTCTTGGTGCATTGTTCTGTTGATGGACATTTGGGTTTCTTCCAAGTCTTGGCGATGGTACATGTTGCTGCAGTGCAGGACGGCCAGCCTGTGTCTTTTTGATTTTGGTCTACTCGGGAGATAGGCCCATCAGTTAGCTCAATTTTTACCATTCAACGCACCTCCACGGTGTTCTCACTACTAGCTGTTCCCAGGTTACGTCCCAGCGGCAGCTAGAGGGCACAGAGTTCTCTAAAACACCTTGAGCATTTATTCTTTGTAGACTCTGTGGCTGATGATCATTCTGACGACGGTGGGTGAACGTTTTTGTCGACTGGATTTGCATGGCTTTATTAATTCCTGATGTTGAGCATTTTCCCATGCCCTTTTATTTATCACAAGAGAAAGAAAGAAAGAGATGACAAAATGTGCGCAAAATATGCCTCTTGAAGTTGTCGTTTTGAAGTGTGCACGTCTTTTGAGTTTTTTTCCTCGATGTACGACCCAAGAATTGTTTTTGAGGGCAGGTGTCATTTATAGGCCTGCAATGATTTTGAATATCAAGTGACCATTAGCACTGGGTTTAAAGCTGCTGTTTTGAGAAACGGCCACAAGGCGGCAGCAGGTCTCCTTTACCAAACCTGGTTACTCGGGCAACAGAGCCTCCGTGGAAGTCGTATTCTCGGTTGTCAATTAGAATGGACTGTGCCAGGAAAAAGCCCCTTAAGTTTGTGTCTCACGACTGACCTGTTCGTTTTTTAATTCAATGTTTATTTTTTCTCACAGCAAGTTTGATTACAATGTTTTGCTTGTTGTAGGTGTGAAAGATGTGGCTCTTTTACACATAAACACGTATCTAGTCTTCTTTGGATCCTTTTCCCATGTAGCTTATGACACAATGTTGAGTACTCTTCTCTTGGTATTCCGTAGGCCTTTGGTGATTTTGTATTTCACCTGTGTTTGTATCTCGCTCTTAAACCCAATTTCCTAATGTACACAATTCTCACACCTGTCCATGGGTGAACCATAAATCTGTTTATTGCATCTGTGATTGCCTTTCTCTGTGGAAATATCTTCAGTGATATCAATTTTCAGGGAACACCTATAAGTGATATCGTAGGCTATGTATCTTTCGCTCTGTGACTTACTGCAAGGTGCGTGATGAACTCTAGCCTCACCGATGGAGCTGTTGATGGCATTGTTTCCTTTTGTTCCTTGGCTAATATTCCATCTGTTCAGGTCCCTGTTCTTCTTTGTCCACTCATCTGTTGATGGACTTTCTGCTTGCTTCCATGTCCTGGCTATTGTAATACTCCTGCAATGCAGATTTGCCTGCCTGTGTCTTTCCACTTCTGTCTTCGTTCTTAGGTTATAGGCCCAGGAGTGGGCCTGCTGGATCATATCGTAACTCAGTGTTTACCTTGTAAAGGCACCTCCATTCTGTTCCCATTAGTGCCTCTTACCAGGTGAAGTCCTGTGGCGAGCATTGCCCTCTGAGGAAGGCGCCACTGAGACCCTCCTAAGCCTCAGGGCCCGACTGTACTCTCCTTGGTATGCATCCTGGACTTTATGGTATGAACATACAAAAGGAGATGGTCTTTGGCCAAATCGCTCCAGGGACCTGCTCAGCTACTGGGAGTCCCTGGTTGTTCCCTAAAGCTAGGAAAAGCAACCCTGGAGGGGAAATTGGTGCCTTTGAGGGAGAAGCCGAGCAGCCAACCAACCAGCTGATGCTGATAAGGTGTGACTAAGCCGAGAAGCCAACCAACCAGCTGATGCCGATAAGGCGTGACGAAGCAAATTCCCTGCTTTAGGGGTATATATACGGCTATGCTTTGTTATTAAACTTGCCTTGCAAGCGTCAGTTGCTTGTGCCCTTCTGATCCCATACCTTGGTGCGTTCAGTTCCCTACCCCCTCTCGTCGGTTGTTGCTACACTTTGAGGACCCGCCGCGGCTGGCGGCAAAGTCCCACTTAACCTAGAGGGTATGCACTTCTCCACAACCCCTTCAGCATGAATTGTTGGTAGTCTTGTTGCTGATGGTTCTTCTGACTGGTGTGAGCCGATACCTCTGTGGTTGGATTTGCATGCGTCTCATAAAGCCTTGAAATCGAGCTTTCAGGGATGCCCTTTTTTTCTTCAAACTGTGTGTGTAGCTTACCTCATCACATTCTTTTCTTGAACTATGGGCCGCCTTTTGAAATATTTTGGCCACTACCTCCCTCAAGACATTTTGAGGGCAGGTTTCATTGACAGCCCTCCAGGACTTGTGCACACGAAGTGACCATTAGCACGGGTTTTCAAGCTGCCGTTGCAGGTAACGGCCACAGGGCTGCAGCATTTCTGCGTTTCCCACTCTGGTAACTAGTGAAACAGGCCTTCCTGCCAGTGGTGTTCCTCGGTTATCAATGACGGTGGGATGTGTCTGGAGAAACCCCCCAAAGCTGATGTCTCCTTACTTATATCTGTTTTTAAAATGGAATTTCTACTTTTCACTGGAGTACTCTTCCATTGTGTCCATGGACCACTGCTCCTTTCTGCATTCCTCTGTGGCTGGGCATTTTCATTGCTTCCAAGTGTTGGCTATGGTAAACATTGCTGGATTGCAGGATTGCCAGCCCGTGTCTTTTTGATTCTCATCCTCTCAGGTGATAGACCCAGCAGTGGCTATGCTTGATTGAACGGTCGCTCAATGTTGACCCTTTCCAGGCAACTCCACTGTGTTTTCCTTAGGGGCTCTTACCACGTCCCACTTAGAACCGAGGGTACGCATTTCTTCACCACCCCGTCAGCATTTCTTGTTTGCAGAAGTTTTGCTGCTGGCCATGCTGAGTCGTGTGACATGATAGGTTTTTGTAACGTGTATTTTCGTGTCTAATAATTCCTAAGGTTCAGCATTTTTCCACGCCTTTTTTTATTCTGTTAAACAAAAACAGAAAAAAAAAAAACCCGTGAGTACAATAAACCTCTCGAAATTGTCTTCTTGGAAGGTTGCCCTCTTTGGACTTTTTTGGTCGATTTTCGACCCCAGGATTTTGTTTTGGAGGGCAGGTGTCATTTACAAGCCTGCAATGGGTGTGAATATTGAGTGACCATTAGCACTGACTTTAAAGCTGCTGCTGTGGGAAACGGCCACAAGGCGTCAGCATTGCTACATTCCCACATCTGGTTACTAGGGCAGCAGAGCCTTCTGGAAGTCCTGTTCCCAGGTTGTCAATTAGAATGGAATGTGCCAGGAAAAAACCCCAGAAGTGTATGTCACATTACTTCTTGTTCGCTCTTTTAATTTGTTTAAATCGGGGTAATGATTAGAATACTGTTGGTCCTATATGTACAGAATCTGGTTCATTTGTACGTTTTATATATATATATATTCTTGTACAGATCCTCTTCACATGTAAATTATTGCAGAGTGTTCTGGTGACCTCCCTTGCTATATGGTCGGTCTGTTTGATATATATATTTAATACGTATTTGTACACATATGGTGACACTAATCTTAATTTATCCATTCCCCCCACCTTTCATTTTACATCAGCTTAGTTTGTTTTCTAAGTCTCTGAGTGTCTTTCTTTGTGGAAATATGTTCATTTGTGTCAGCTGTTAGATAACGCCTATAGGTGATGTCATACGGTATGCCTTTTGCTTTCCGACTTAACTCATGTTCTGTGATGATCTCTAGGCTCATCTCGGGTGCCTCAAAGAGCAGTGTTTCCTTGTTTTCCATGGCTAATAGTCCACTGTGTCCACGGACCAGCTCTTCTTATCCATTCTTCTGTTGATGGACATTTGGGTTGCTTCGGTGTCTTGGCTACTGTGAAAACTCGTGGAGTGCAGCTCTTGCAGCCTGTCTTCTCAGGTGAGAGGCTCGGCTGTGGGTGTTCTGGATGGAAGGGTGGCTCAATTTTTAATTGAAAACGCAGCTCCTTTCTGTTCTCATTATTGGCTGTTACAACTAGACATGTCCTCCACAGACAGAGGGAACAGAGTTCTCTAAAACCCCTTCAGCATTTATTGTTTGTAGTCTTTTGGCTGACAGTAGTTAACTTGGGTGAGCTGAAAGCTTTTTGTAGGTTAGAGGAGTCTGATGATTCCTGATGTTGAGCTTTTCTCCATTTTCCTTTTTTTGATAAAGAGTGAGTAAAACTTACCTCTATCATACTATCTCTTTGACACATTTGCCTGCTTTGAATTTTTTTTGGCCACGGCCGAGCTCAGGACATTTTTTTTTTTTGAGGGCAGGTGTCTTTTAGAGGCCTGAGTCCTTATGAATGTTAAGTGACCCATAGCTATGCGTTTGAAGCCGCTCTTGCGGGAAACGGCCACAAGGCGGCAGCATTTCTCCATTTCCAACTCTGGGTTTTCCTGCAACAGAGGCTTCCTGGAAATTGTGTTAGTAGGCTGCAAATGAGAGTGCAGTGTGTCAGGGCAAACCCCCAAGAGCTTATATCTCCTTACTTCTTGTGTGTTTTTTAAAATTTAATTGTTATCTAGTATCACAGCCAATTGGATAAAAATGTGGTGTGTGTTCTAGGTGTACTGCATCTGGTTCATCATATGTATGTATCAATCTATTCATCTTTGGATCCTTTCCCGTGTAGGTTATTACAGAGTGTTGAGTCGACCTCTCCTGGTATTCCTTAGGTATTTTGTGATTATATATTTCATATGTATCAGTACATGTCTGTAAACCCCCATATCCAAATTCATACATTCCTTACACCTTTCCACTTGGTTAAGCATAGTTGGTTTTCTGCATCTATGCACGGCCTTCTCTTGGAAATGACTTCATGGGTATCAATGTTGAAGTAACAGCTATAAGTGATGTCATAGGATATTTCTATTTCGGTTTCTTTCGTACTTCCTTTTGGGTGGGTATCTCTAGATCCTTCTACGGTGGTGCCAGCGGCACTGTTGCATGCTTTTCCGTGGCTCATGTTCCATTGTGCACATGGGCCCCCTTCTTCTTGGTGCATTGTTCTGTTGATGGACATTTGGGTTTCTTCCAAGTCTTGGCGATGGTACATGTTGCTGCAGTGCAGGACGGCCAGCCTGTGTCTTTTTGATTTTGGTCTACTCGGGAGATAGGCCCATCAGTTAGCTCAATTTTTACCATTCAACGCACCTCCACGGTGTTCTCACTACTAGCTGTTCCCAGGTTACGTCCCAGCGGCAGCTAGAGGGCACAGAGTTCTCTAAAACACCTTGAGCATTTATTCTTTGTAGACTCTGTGGCTGATGATCATTCTGACGACGGTGGGTGAACGTTTTTGTCGACTGGATTTGCATGGCTTTATTAATTCCTGATGTTGAGCATTTTCCCATGCCCTTTTATTTATCACAAGAGAAAGAAAGAAAGAGATGACAAAATGTGCGCAAAATATGCCTCTTGAAGTTGTCGTTTTGAAGTGTGCACGTCTTTTGAGTTTTTTTCCTCGATGTACGACCCAAGAATTGTTTTTGAGGGCAGGTGTCATTTATAGGCCTGCAATGATTTTGAATATCAAGTGACCATTAGCACTGGGTTTAAAGCTGCTGTTTTGAGAAACGGCCACAAGGCGGCAGCAGGTCTCCTTTACCAAACCTGGTTACTCGGGCAACAGAGCCTCCGTGGAAGTCGTATTCTCGGTTGTCAATTAGAATGGACTGTGCCAGGAAAAAGCCCCTTAAGTTTGTGTCTCACGACTGACCTGTTCGTTTTTTAATTCAATGTTTATTTTTTCTCACAGCAAGTTTGATTACAATGTTTTGCTTGTTGTAGGTGTGAAAGATGTGGCTCTTTTACACATAAACACGTATCTAGTCTTCTTTGGATCCTTTTCCCATGTAGCTTATGACACAATGTTGAGTACTCTTCTCTTGGTATTCCGTAGGCCTTTGGTGATTTTGTATTTCACCTGTGTTTGTATCTCGCTCTTAAACCCAATTTCCTAATGTACACAATTCTCACACCTGTCCATGGGTGAACCATAAATCTGTTTATTGCATCTGTGATTGCCTTTCTCTGTGGAAATATCTTCAGTGATATCAATTTTCAGGGAACACCTATAAGTGATATCGTAGGCTATGTATCTTTCGCTCTGTGACTTACTGCAAGGTGCGTGATGAACTCTAGCCTCACCGATGGAGCTGTTGATGGCATTGTTTCCTTTTGTTCCTTGGCTAATATTCCATCTGTTCAGGTCCCTGTTCTTCTTTGTCCACTCATCTGTTGATGGACTTTCTGCTTGCTTCCATGTCCTGGCTATTGTAATACTCCTGCAATGCAGATTTGCCTGCCTGTGTCTTTCCACTTCTGTCTTCGTTCTTAGGTTATAGGCCCAGGAGTGGGCCTGCTGGATCATATCGTAACTCAGTGTTTACCTTGTAAAGGCACCTCCATTCTGTTCCCATTAGTGCCTCTTACCAGGTGAAGTCCTGTGGCGAGCATTGCCCTCTGAGGAAGGCGCCACTGAGACCCTCCTAAGCCTCAGGGCCCGACTGTACTCTCCTTGGTATGCATCCTGGACTTTATGGTATGAACATACAAAAGGAGATGGTCTTTGGCCAAATCGCTCCAGGGACCTGCTCAGCTACTGGGAGTCCCTGGTTGTTCCCTAAAGCTAGGAAAAGCAACCCTGGAGGGGAAATTGGTGCCTTTGAGGGAGAAGCCGAGCAGCCAACCAACCAGCTGATGCTGATAAGGTGTGACTAAGCCGAGAAGCCAACCAACCAGCTGATGCCGATAAGGCGTGACGAAGCAAATTCCCTGCTTTAGGGGTATATATACGGCTATGCTTTGTTATTAAACTTGCCTTGCAAGCGTCAGTTGCTTGTGCCCTTCTGATCCCATACCTTGGTGCGTTCAGTTCCCTACCCCCTCTCGTCGGTTGTTGCTACACTTTGAGGACCCGCCGCGGCTGGCGGCAAAGTCCCACTTAACCTAGAGGGTATGCACTTCTCCACAACCCCTTCAGCATGAATTGTTGGTAGTCTTGTTGCTGATGGTTCTTCTGACTGGTGTGAGCCGATACCTCTGTGGTTGGATTTGCATGCGTCTCATAAAGCCTTGAAATCGAGCTTTCAGGGATGCCCTTTTTTTCTTCAAACTGTGTGTGTAGCTTACCTCATCACATTCTTTTCTTGAACTATGTGCCGCCTTTTGAAATATTTTGGCCACTACCTCCCTCAAGACATTTTGAGGGCAGGTTTCATTGACAGCCCTCCAGGACTTGTGCACACGAAGTGACCATTAGCACGGGTTTTCAAGCTGCCGTTGCAGGTAACGGCCACAGGGCTGCAGCATTTCTGCGTTTCCCACTCTGGTAACTAGTGAAACAGGCCTTCCTGCCAGTGGTGTTCCTCGGTTATCAATGACGGTGGGATGTGTCTGGAGAAACCCCCCAAAGCTGATGTCTCCTTACTTATATCTGTTTTTAAAATGGAATTTCTACTTTTCACTGGAGTACTCTTCCATTGTGTCCATGGACCACTGCTCCTTTCTGCATTCCTCTGTGGCTGGGCATTTTCATTGCTTCCAAGTGTTGGCTATGGTAAACATTGCTGGATTGCAGGATTGCCAGCCCGTGTCTTTTTGATTCTCATCCTCTCAGGTGATAGACCCAGCAGTGGCTATGCTTGATTGAACGGTCGCTCAATGTTGACCCTTTCCAGGCAACTCCACTGTGTTTTCCTTAGGGGCTCTTACCACGTCCCACTTAGAACCGAGGGTACGCATTTCTTCACCACCCCGTCAGCATTTCTTGTTTGCAGAAGTTTTGCTGCTGGCCATGCTGAGTCGTGTGACATGATAGGTTTTTGTAACGTGTATTTTCGTGTCTAATAATTCCTAAGGTTCAGCATTTTTCCACGCCTTTTTTTATTCTGTTAAACAAAAACAGAAAAAAAAAAAACCCGTGAGTACAATAAACCTCTCGAAATTGTCTTCTTGGAAGGTTGCCCTCTTTGGACTTTTTTGGTCGATTTTCGACCCCAGGATTTTGTTTTGGAGGGCAGGTGTCATTTACAAGCCTGCAATGGGTGTGAATATTGAGTGACCATTAGCACTGACTTTAAAGCTGCTGCTGTGGGAAACGGCCACAAGGCGTCAGCATTGCTACATTCCCACATCTGGTTACTAGGGCAGCAGAGCCTTCTGGAAGTCCTGTTCCCAGGTTGTCAATTAGAATGGAATGTGCCAGGAAAAAACCCCAGAAGTGTATGTCACATTACTTCTTGTTCGCTCTTTTAATTTGTTTAAATCGGGGTAATGATTAGAATACTGTTGGTCCTATATGTACAGAATCTGGTTCATTTGTACGTTTTATATATATATATATTCTTGTACAGATCCTCTTCACATGTAAATTATTGCAGAGTGTTCTGGTGACCTCCCTTGCTATATGGTCGGTCTGTTTGATATATATATTTAATACGTATTTGTACACATATGGTGACACTAATCTTAATTTATCCATTCCCCCCACCTTTCATTTTACATCAGCTTAGTTTGTTTTCTAAGTCTCTGAGTGTCTTTCTTTGTGGAAATATGTTCATTTGTGTCAGCTGTTAGATAACGCCTATAGGTGATGTCATACGGTATGCCTTTTGCTTTCCGACTTAACTCATGTTCTGTGATGATCTCTAGGCTCATCTCGGGTGCCTCAAAGAGCAGTGTTTCCTTGTTTTCCATGGCTAATAGTCCACTGTGTCCACGGACCAGCTCTTCTTATCCATTCTTCTGTTGATGGACATTTGGGTTGCTTCGGTGTCTTGGCTACTGTGAAAACTCGTGGAGTGCAGCTCTTGCAGCCTGTCTTCTCAGGTGAGAGGCTCGGCTGTGGGTGTTCTGGATGGAAGGGTGGCTCAATTTTTAATTGAAAACGCAGCTCCTTTCTGTTCTCATTATTGGCTGTTACAACTAGACATGTCCTCCACAGACAGAGGGAACAGAGTTCTCTAAAACCCCTTCAGCATTTATTGTTTGTAGTCTTTTGGCTGACAGTAGTTAACTTGGGTGAGCTGAAAGCTTTTTGTAGGTTAGAGGAGTCTGATGATTCCTGATGTTGAGCTTTTCTCCATTTTCCTTTTTTTGATAAAGAGTGAGTAAAACTTACCTCTATCATACTATCTCTTTGACACATTTGCCTGCTTTGAATTTTTTTTGGCCACGGCCGAGCTCAGGACATTTTTTTTTTTTGAGGGCAGGTGTCTTTTAGAGGCCTGAGTCCTTATGAATGTTAAGTGACCCATAGCTATGCGTTTGAAGCCGCTCTTGCGGGAAACGGCCACAAGGCGGCAGCATTTCTCCATTTCCAACTCTGGGTTTTCCTGCAACAGAGGCTTCCTGGAAATTGTGTTAGTAGGCTGCAAATGAGAGTGCAGTGTGTCAGGGCAAACCCCCAAGAGCTTATATCTCCTTACTTCTTGTGTGTTTTTTAAAATTTAATTGTTATCTAGTATCACAGCCAATTGGATAAAAATGTGGTGTGTGTTCTAGGTGTACTGCATCTGGTTCATCATATGTATGTATCAATCTATTCATCTTTGGATCCTTTCCCGTGTAGGTTATTACAGAGTGTTGAGTCGACCTCTCCTGGTATTCCTTAGGTATTTTGTGATTATATATTTCATATGTATCAGTACATGTCTGTAAACCCCCATATCCAAATTCATACATTCCTTACACCTTTCCACTTGGTTAAGCATAGTTGGTTTTCTGCATCTATGCACGGCCTTCTCTTGGAAATGACTTCATGGGTATCAATGTTGAAGTAACAGCTATAAGTGATGTCATAGGATATTTCTATTTCGGTTTCTTTCGTACTTCCTTTTGGGTGGGTATCTCTAGATCCTTCTACGGTGGTGCCAGCGGCACTGTTGCATGCTTTTCCGTGGCTCATGTTCCATTGTGCACATGGGCCCCCTTCTTCTTGGTGCATTGTTCTGTTGATGGACATTTGGGTTTCTTCCAAGTCTTGGCGATGGTACATGTTGCTGCAGTGCAGGACGGCCAGCCTGTGTCTTTTTGATTTTGGTCTACTCGGGAGATAGGCCCATCAGTTAGCTCAATTTTTACCATTCAACGCACCTCCATGGTGTTCTCACTACTAGCTGTTCCCAGGTTACGTCCCAGCGGCAGCTAGAGGGCACAGAGTTCTCTAAAACACCTTGAGCATTTATTCTTTGTAGACTCTGTGGCTGATGATCATTCTGACGACGGTGGGTGAACGTTTTTGTCGACTGGATTTGCATGGCTTTATTAATTCCTGATGTTGAGCATTTTCCCATGCCCTTTTATTTATCACAAGAGAAAGAAAGAAAGAGATGACAAAATGTGCGCAAAATATGCCTCTTGAAGTTGTCGTTTTGAAGTGTGCACGTCTTTTGAGTTTTTTTCCTCGATGTACGACCCAAGAATTGTTTTTGAGGGCAGGTGTCATTTATAGGCCTGCAATGATTTTGAATATCAAGTGACCATTAGCACTGGGTTTAAAGCTGCTGTTTTGAGAAACGGCCACAAGGCGGCAGCAGGTCTCCTTTACCAAACCTGGTTACTCGGGCAACAGAGCCTCCGTGGAAGTCGTATTCTCGGTTGTCAATTAGAATGGACTGTGCCAGGAAAAAGCCCCTTAAGTTTGTGTCTCACGACTGACCTGTTCGTTTTTTAATTCAATGTTTATTTTTTCTCACAGCAAGTTTGATTACAATGTTTTGCTTGTTGTAGGTGTGAAAGATGTGGCTCTTTTACACATAAACACGTATCTAGTCTTCTTTGGATCCTTTTCCCATGTAGCTTATGACACAATGTTGAGTACTCTTCTCTTGGTATTCCGTAGGCCTTTGGTGATTTTGTATTTCACCTGTGTTTGTATCTCGCTCTTAAACCCAATTTCCTAATGTACACAATTCTCACACCTGTCCATGGGTGAACCATAAATCTGTTTATTGCATCTGTGATTGCCTTTCTCTGTGGAAATATCTTCAGTGATATCAATTTTCAGGGAACACCTATAAGTGATATCGTAGGCTATGTATCTTTCGCTCTGTGACTTACTGCAAGGTGCGTGATGAACTCTAGCCTCACCGATGGAGCTGTTGATGGCATTGTTTCCTTTTGTTCCTTGGCTAATATTCCATCTGTTCAGGTCCCTGTTCTTCTTTGTCCACTCATCTGTTGATGGACTTTCTGCTTGCTTCCATGTCCTGGCTATTGTAATACTCCTGCAATGCAGATTTGCCTGCCTGTGTCTTTCCACTTCTGTCTTCGTTCTTAGGTTATAGGCCCAGGAGTGGGCCTGCTGGATCATATCGTAACTCAGTGTTTACCTTGTAAAGGCACCTCCATTCTGTTCCCATTAGTGCCTCTTACCAGGTGAAGTCCTGTGGCGAGCATTGCCCTCTGAGGAAGGCGCCACTGAGACCCTCCTAAGCCTCAGGGCCCGACTGTACTCTCCTTGGTATGCATCCTGGACTTTATGGTATGAACATACAAAAGGAGATGGTCTTTGGCCAAATCGCTCCAGGGACCTGCTCAGCTACTGGGAGTCCCTGGTTGTTCCCTAAAGCTAGGAAAAGCAACCCTGGAGGGGAAATTGGTGCCTTTGAGGGAGAAGCCGAGCAGCCAACCAACCAGCTGATGCTGATAAGGTGTGACTAAGCCGAGAAGCCAACCAACCAGCTGATGCCGATAAGGCGTGACGAAGCAAATTCCCTGCTTTAGGGGTATATATACGGCTATGCTTTGTTATTAAACTTGCCTTGCAAGCGTCAGTTGCTTGTGCCCTTCTGATCCCATACCTTGGTGCGTTCAGTTCCCTACCCCCTCTCGTCGGTTGTTGCTACACTTTGAGGACCCGCCGCGGCTGGCGGCAAAGTCCCACTTAACCTAGAGGGTATGCACTTCTCCACAACCCCTTCAGCATGAATTGTTGGTAGTCTTGTTGCTGATGGTTCTTCTGACTGGTGTGAGCCGATACCTCTGTGGTTGGATTTGCATGCGTCTCATAAAGCCTTGAAATCGAGCTTTCAGGGATGCCCTTTTTTTCTTCAAACTGTGTGTGTAGCTTACCTCATCACATTCTTTTCTTGAACTATGTGCCGCCTTTTGAAATATTTTGGCCACTACCTCCCTCAAGACATTTTGAGGGCAGGTTTCATTGACAGCCCTCCAGGACTTGTGCACACGAAGTGACCATTAGCACGGGTTTTCAAGCTGCCGTTGCAGGTAACGGCCACAGGGCTGCAGCATTTCTGCGTTTCCCACTCTGGTAACTAGTGAAACAGGCCTTCCTGCCAGTGGTGTTCCTCGGTTATCAATGACGGTGGGATGTGTCTGGAGAAACCCCCCAAAGCTGATGTCTCCTTACTTATATCTGTTTTTAAAATGGAATTTCTACTTTTCACTGGAGTACTCTTCCATTGTGTCCATGGACCACTGCTCCTTTCTGCATTCCTCTGTGGCTGGGCATTTTCATTGCTTCCAAGTGTTGGCTATGGTAAACATTGCTGGATTGCAGGATTGCCAGCCCGTGTCTTTTTGATTCTCATCCTCTCAGGTGATAGACCCAGCAGTGGCTATGCTTGATTGAACGGTCGCTCAATGTTGACCCTTTCCAGGCAACTCCACTGTGTTTTCCTTAGGGGCTCTTACCACGTCCCACTTAGAACCGAGGGTACGCATTTCTTCACCACCCCGTCAGCATTTCTTGTTTGCAGAAGTTTTGCTGCTGGCCATGCTGAGTCGTGTGACATGATAGGTTTTTGTAACGTGTATTTTCGTGTCTAATAATTCCTAAGGTTCAGCATTTTTCCACGCCTTTTTTTATTCTGTTAAACAAAAACAGAAAAAAAAAAAACCCGTGAGTACAATAAACCTCTCGAAATTGTCTTCTTGGAAGGTTGCCCTCTTTGGACTTTTTTGGTCGATTTTCGACCCCAGGATTTTGTTTTGGAGGGCAGGTGTCATTTACAAGCCTGCAATGGGTGTGAATATTGAGTGACCATTAGCACTGACTTTAAAGCTGCTGCTGTGGGAAACGGCCACAAGGCGTCAGCATTGCTACATTCCCACATCTGGTTACTAGGGCAGCAGAGCCTTCTGGAAGTCCTGTTCCCAGGTTGTCAATTAGAATGGAATGTGCCAGGAAAAAACCCCAGAAGTGTATGTCACATTACTTCTTGTTCGCTCTTTTAATTTGTTTAAATCGGGGTAATGATTAGAATACTGTTGGTCCTATATGTACAGAATCTGGTTCATTTGTACGTTTTATATATATATATATTCTTGTACAGATCCTCTTCACATGTAAATTATTGCAGAGTGTTCTGGTGACCTCCCTTGCTATATGGTCGGTCTGTTTGATATATATATTTAATACGTATTTGTACACATATGGTGACACTAATCTTAATTTATCCATTCCCCCCACCTTTCATTTTACATCAGCTTAGTTTGTTTTCTAAGTCTCTGAGTGTCTTTCTTTGTGGAAATATGTTCATTTGTGTCAGCTGTTAGATAACGCCTATAGGTGATGTCATACGGTATGCCTTTTGCTTTCCGACTTAACTCATGTTCTGTGATGATCTCTAGGCTCATCTCGGGTGCCTCAAAGAGCAGTGTTTCCTTGTTTTCCATGGCTAATAGTCCACTGTGTCCACGGACCAGCTCTTCTTATCCATTCTTCTGTTGATGGACATTTGGGTTGCTTCGGTGTCTTGGCTACTGTGAAAACTCGTGGAGTGCAGCTCTTGCAGCCTGTCTTCTCAGGTGAGAGGCTCGGCTGTGGGTGTTCTGGATGGAAGGGTGGCTCAATTTTTAATTGAAAACGCAGCTCCTTTCTGTTCTCATTATTGGCTGTTACAACTAGACATGTCCTCCACAGACAGAGGGAACAGAGTTCTCTAAAACCCCTTCAGCATTTATTGTTTGTAGTCTTTTGGCTGACAGTAGTTAACTTGGGTGAGCTGAAAGCTTTTTGTAGGTTAGAGGAGTCTGATGATTCCTGATGTTGAGCTTTTCTCCATTTTCCTTTTTTTGATAAAGAGTGAGTAAAACTTACCTCTATCATACTATCTCTTTGACACATTTGCCTGCTTTGAATTTTTTTTGGCCACGGCCGAGCTCAGGACATTTTTTTTTTTTGAGGGCAGGTGTCTTTTAGAGGCCTGAGTCCTTATGAATGTTAAGTGACCCATAGCTATGCGTTTGAAGCCGCTCTTGCGGGAAACGGCCACAAGGCGGCAGCATTTCTCCATTTCCAACTCTGGGTTTTCCTGCAACAGAGGCTTCCTGGAAATTGTGTTAGTAGGCTGCAAATGAGAGTGCAGTGTGTCAGGGCAAACCCCCAAGAGCTTATATCTCCTTACTTCTTGTGTGTTTTTTAAAATTTAATTGTTATCTAGTATCACAGCCAATTGGATAAAAATGTGGTGTGTGTTCTAGGTGTACTGCATCTGGTTCATCATATGTATGTATCAATCTATTCATCTTTGGATCCTTTCCCGTGTAGGTTATTACAGAGTGTTGAGTCGACCTCTCCTGGTATTCCTTAGGTATTTTGTGATTATATATTTCATATGTATCAGTACATGTCTGTAAACCCCCATATCCAAATTCATACATTCCTTACACCTTTCCACTTGGTTAAGCATAGTTGGTTTTCTGCATCTATGCACGGCCTTCTCTTGGAAATGACTTCATGGGTATCAATGTTGAAGTAACAGCTATAAGTGATGTCATAGGATATTTCTATTTCGGTTTCTTTCGTACTTCCTTTTGGGTGGGTATCTCTAGATCCTTCTACGGTGGTGCCAGCGGCACTGTTGCATGCTTTTCCGTGGCTCATGTTCCATTGTGCACATGGGCCCCCTTCTTCTTGGTGCATTGTTCTGTTGATGGACATTTGGGTTTCTTCCAAGTCTTGGCGATGGTACATGTTGCTGCAGTGCAGGACGGCCAGCCTGTGTCTTTTTGATTTTGGTCTACTCGGGAGATAGGCCCATCAGTTAGCTCAATTTTTACCATTCAACGCACCTCCACGGTGTTCTCACTACTAGCTGTTCCCAGGTTACGTCCCAGCGGCAGCTAGAGGGCACAGAGTTCTCTAAAACACCTTGAGCATTTATTCTTTGTAGACTCTGTGGCTGATGATCATTCTGACGACGGTGGGTGAACGTTTTTGTCGACTGGATTTGCATGGCTTTATTAATTCCTGATGTTGAGCATTTTCCCATGCCCTTTTATTTATCACAAGAGAAAGAAAGAAAGAGATGACAAAATGTGCGCAAAATATGCCTCTTGAAGTTGTCGTTTTGAAGTGTGCACGTCTTTTGAGTTTTTTTCCTCGATGTACGACCCAAGAATTGTTTTTGAGGGCAGGTGTCATTTATAGGCCTGCAATGATTTTGAATATCAAGTGACCATTAGCACTGGGTTTAAAGCTGCTGTTTTGAGAAACGGCCACAAGGCGGCAGCAGGTCTCCTTTACCAAACCTGGTTACTCGGGCAACAGAGCCTCCGTGGAAGTCGTATTCTCGGTTGTCAATTAGAATGGACTGTGCCAGGAAAAAGCCCCTTAAGTTTGTGTCTCACGACTGACCTGTTCGTTTTTTAATTCAATGTTTATTTTTTCTCACAGCAAGTTTGATTACAATGTTTTGCTTGTTGTAGGTGTGAAAGATGTGGCTCTTTTACACATAAACACGTATCTAGTCTTCTTTGGATCCTTTTCCCATGTAGCTTATGACACAATGTTGAGTACTCTTCTCTTGGTATTCCGTAGGCCTTTGGTGATTTTGTATTTCACCTGTGTTTGTATCTCGCTCTTAAACCCAATTTCCTAATGTACACAATTCTCACACCTGTCCATGGGTGAACCATAAATCTGTTTATTGCATCTGTGATTGCCTTTCTCTGTGGAAATATCTTCAGTGATATCAATTTTCAGGGAACACCTATAAGTGATATCGTAGGCTATGTATCTTTCGCTCTGTGACTTACTGCAAGGTGCGTGATGAACTCTAGCCTCACCGATGGAGCTGTTGATGGCATTGTTTCCTTTTGTTCCTTGGCTAATATTCCATCTGTTCAGGTCCCTGTTCTTCTTTGTCCACTCATCTGTTGATGGACTTTCTGCTTGCTTCCATGTCCTGGCTATTGTAATACTCCTGCAATGCAGATTTGCCTGCCTGTGTCTTTCCACTTCTGTCTTCGTTCTTAGGTTATAGGCCCAGGAGTGGGCCTGCTGGATCATATCGTAACTCAGTGTTTACCTTGTAAAGGCACCTCCATTCTGTTCCCATTAGTGCCTCTTACCAGGTGAAGTCCTGTGGCGAGCATTGCCCTCTGAGGAAGGCGCCACTGAGACCCTCCTAAGCCTCAGGGCCCGACTGTACTCTCCTTGGTATGCATCCTGGACTTTATGGTATGAACATACAAAAGGAGATGGTCTTTGGCCAAATCGCTCCAGGGACCTGCTCAGCTACTGGGAGTCCCTGGTTGTTCCCTAAAGCTAGGAAAAGCAACCCTGGAGGGGAAATTGGTGCCTTTGAGGGAGAAGCCGAGCAGCCAACCAACCAGCTGATGCTGATAAGGTGTGACTAAGCCGAGAAGCCAACCAACCAGCTGATGCCGATAAGGCGTGACGAAGCAAATTCCCTGCTTTAGGGGTATATATACGGCTATGCTTTGTTATTAAACTTGCCTTGCAAGCGTCAGTTGCTTGTGCCCTTCTGATCCCATACCTTGGTGCGTTCAGTTCCCTACCCCCTCTCGTCGGTTGTTGCTACACTTTGAGGACCCGCCGCGGCTGGCGGCAAAGTCCCACTTAACCTAGAGGGTATGCACTTCTCCACAACCCCTTCAGCATGAATTGTTGGTAGTCTTGTTGCTGATGGTTCTTCTGACTGGTGTGAGCCGATACCTCTGTGGTTGGATTTGCATGCGTCTCATAAAGCCTTGAAATCGAGCTTTCAGGGATGCCCTTTTTTTCTTCAAACTGTGTGTGTAGCTTACCTCATCACATTCTTTTCTTGAACTATGTGCCGCCTTTTGAAATATTTTGGCCACTACCTCCCTCAAGACATTTTGAGGGCAGGTTTCATTGACAGCCCTCCAGGACTTGTGCACACGAAGTGACCATTAGCACGGGTTTTCAAGCTGCCGTTGCAGGTAACGGCCACAGGGCTGCAGCATTTCTGCGTTTCCCACTCTGGTAACTAGTGAAACAGGCCTTCCTGCCAGTGGTGTTCCTCGGTTATCAATGACGGTGGGATGTGTCTGGAGAAACCCCCCAAAGCTGATGTCTCCTTACTTATATCTGTTTTTAAAATGGAATTTCTACTTTTCACTGGAGTACTCTTCCATTGTGTCCATGGACCACTGCTCCTTTCTGCATTCCTCTGTGGCTGGGCATTTTCATTGCTTCCAAGTGTTGGCTATGGTAAACATTGCTGGATTGCAGGATTGCCAGCCCGTGTCTTTTTGATTCTCATCCTCTCAGGTGATAGACCCAGCAGTGGCTATGCTTGATTGAACGGTCGCTCAATGTTGACCCTTTCCAGGCAACTCCACTGTGTTTTCCTTAGGGGCTCTTACCACGTCCCACTTAGAACCGAGGGTACGCATTTCTTCACCACCCCGTCAGCATTTCTTGTTTGCAGAAGTTTTGCTGCTGGCCATGCTGAGTCGTGTGACATGATAGGTTTTTGTAACGTGTATTTTCGTGTCTAATAATTCCTAAGGTTCAGCATTTTTCCACGCCTTTTTTTATTCTGTTAAACAAAAACAGAAAAAAAAAAACCCGTGAGTACAATAAACCTCTCGAAATTGTCTTCTTGGAAGGTTGCCCTCTTTGGACTTTTTTGGTCGATTTTCGACCCCAGGATTTTGTTTTGGAGGGCAGGTGTCATTTACAAGCCTGCAATGGGTGTGAATATTGAGTGACCATTAGCACTGACTTTAAAGCTGCTGCTGTGGGAAACGGCCACAAGGCGTCAGCATTGCTACATTCCCACATCTGGTTACTAGGGCAGCAGAGCCTTCTGGAAGTCCTGTTCCCAGGTTGTCAATTAGAATGGAATGTGCCAGGAAAAAACCCCAGAAGTGTATGTCACATTACTTCTTGTTCGCTCTTTTAATTTGTTTAAATCGGGGTAATGATTAGAATACTGTTGGTCCTATATGTACAGAATCTGGTTCATTTGTACGTTTTATATATATATATATTCTTGTACAGATCCTCTTCCCATGTAAATTATTGCAGAGTGTTCTGGTGACCTCCCTTGCTATATGGTCGGTCTGTTTGATATATATATTTAATACGTATTTGTACACATATGGTGACACTAATCTTAATTTATCCATTCCCCCCACCTTTCATTTTACATCAGCTTAGTTTGTTTTCTAAGTCTCTGAGTGTCTTTCTTTGTGGAAATATGTTCATTTGTGTCAGCTGTTAGATAACGCCTATAGGTGATGTCATACGGTATGCCTTTTGCTTTCCGACTTAACTCATGTTCTGTGATGATCTCTAGGCTCATCTCGGGTGCCTCAAAGAGCAGTGTTTCCTTGTTTTCCATGGCTAATAGTCCACTGTGTCCACGGACCAGCTCTTCTTATCCATTCTTCTGTTGATGGACATTTGGGTTGCTTCGGTGTCTTGGCTACTGTGAAAACTCGTGGAGTGCAGCTCTTGCAGCCTGTCTTCTCAGGTGAGAGGCTCGGCTGTGGGTGTTCTGGATGGAAGGGTGGCTCAATTTTTAATTGAAAACGCAGCTCCTTTCTGTTCTCATTATTGGCTGTTACAACTAGACATGTCCTCCACAGACAGAGGGAACAGAGTTCTCTAAAACCCCTTCAGCATTTATTGTTTGTAGTCTTTTGGCTGACAGTAGTTAACTTGGGTGAGCTGAAAGCTTTTTGTAGGTTAGAGGAGTCTGATGATTCCTGATGTTGAGCTTTTCTCCATTTTCCTTTTTTTGATAAAGAGTGAGTAAAACTTACCTCTATCATACTATCTCTTTGACACATTTGCCTGCTTTGAATTTTTTTTGGCCACGGCCGAGCTCAGGACATTTTTTTTTTTGAGGGCAGGTGTCTTTTAGAGGCCTGAGTCCTTATGAATGTTAAGTGACCCATAGCTATGCGTTTGAAGCCGCTCTTGCGGGAAACGGCCACAAGGCGGCAGCATTTCTCCATTTCCAACTCTGGGTTTTCCTGCAACAGAGGCTTCCTGGAAATTGTGTTAGTAGGCTGCAAATGAGAGTGCAGTGTGTCAGGGCAAACCCCCAAGAGCTTATATCTCCTTACTTCTTGTGTGTTTTTTAAAATTTAATTGTTATCTAGTATCACAGCCAATTGGATAAAAATGTGGTGTGTGTTCTAGGTGTACTGCATCTGGTTCATCATATGTATGTATCAATCTATTCATCTTTGGATCCTTTCCCGTGTAGGTTATTACAGAGTGTTGAGTCGACCTCTCCTGGTATTCCTTAGGTATTTTGTGATTATATATTTCATATGTATCAGTACATGTCTGTAAACCCCCATATCCAAATTCATACATTCCTTACACCTTTCCACTTGGTTAAGCATAGTTGGTTTTCTGCATCTATGCACGGCCTTCTCTTGGAAATGACTTCATGGGTATCAATGTTGAAGTAACAGCTATAAGTGATGTCATAGGATATTTCTATTTCGGTTTCTTTCGTACTTCCTTTTGGGTGGGTATCTCTAGATCCTTCTACGGTGGTGCCAGCGGCACTGTTGCATGCTTTTCCGTGGCTCATGTTCCATTGTGCACATGGGCCCCCTTCTTCTTGGTGCATTGTTCTGTTGATGGACATTTGGGTTTCTTCCAAGTCTTGGCGATGGTACATGTTGCTGCAGTGCAGGACGGCCAGCCTGTGTCTTTTTGATTTTGGTCTACTCGGGAGATAGGCCCATCAGTTAGCTCAATTTTTACCATTCAACGCACCTCCACGGTGTTCTCACTACTAGCTGTTCCCAGGTTACGTCCCAGCGGCAGCTAGAGGGCACAGAGTTCTCTAAAACACCTTGAGCATTTATTCTTTGTAGACTCTGTGGCTGATGATCATTCTGACGACGGTGGGTGAACGTTTTTGTCGACTGGATTTGCATGGCTTTATTAATTCCTGATGTTGAGCATTTTCCCATGCCCTTTTATTTATCACAAGAGAAAGAAAGAAAGAGATGACAAAATGTGCGCAAAATATGCCTCTTGAAGTTGTCGTTTTGAAGTGTGCACGTCTTTTGAGTTTTTTTCCTCGATGTACGACCCAAGAATTGTTTTTGAGGGCAGGTGTCATTTATAGGCCTGCAATGATTTTGAATATCAAGTGACCATTAGCACTGGGTTTAAAGCTGCTGTTTTGAGAAACGGCCACAAGGCGGCAGCAGGTCTCCTTTACCAAACCTGGTTACTCGGGCAACAGAGCCTCCGTGGAAGTCGTATTCTCGGTTGTCAATTAGAATGGACTGTGCCAGGAAAAAGCCCCTTAAGTTTGTGTCTCACGACTGACCTGTTCGTTTTTTAATTCAATGTTTATTTTTTCTCACAGCAAGTTTGATTACAATGTTTTGCTTGTTGTAGGTGTGAAAGATGTGGCTCTTTTACACATAAACACGTATCTAGTCTTCTTTGGATCCTTTTCCCATGTAGCTTATGACACAATGTTGAGTACTCTTCTCTTGGTATTCCGTAGGCCTTTGGTGATTTTGTATTTCACCTGTGTTTGTATCTCGCTCTTAAACCCAATTTCCTAATGTACACAATTCTCACACCTGTCCATGGGTGAACCATAAATCTGTTTATTGCATCTGTGATTGCCTTTCTCTGTGGAAATATCTTCAGTGATATCAATTTTCAGGGAACACCTATAAGTGATATCGTAGGCTATGTATCTTTCGCTCTGTGACTTACTGCAAGGTGCGTGATGAACTCTAGCCTCACCGATGGAGCTGTTGATGGCATTGTTTCCTTTTGTTCCTTGGCTAATATTCCATCTGTTCAGGTCCCTGTTCTTCTTTGTCCACTCATCTGTTGATGGACTTTCTGCTTGCTTCCATGTCCTGGCTATTGTAATACTCCTGCAATGCAGATTTGCCTG
>NW_026711760.1:0-43615 GCF_026419965.1 Kogia breviceps
CCCATGGTGACCGTGCTCATGGTGACAGTGCTCATGGTAACAGTGGCAATGGTGAAAGTGCTCTTGGCGACCGTGCCCATAGTGAGAGTGCCCCTGGCAACAGTGTTCATGGTGATAGTGCCCATAGTGACAGTATTCATGGTGACAGTGCTCATGGTCACAATGCTCACAGTGCAAGTGCTCTTAGTGAAATATACTGTGGTGACAGTACCCATAGTGATAGTACCCTTTGTGACCCTTTTCACGGTGACAGTTCCCATGGTGACAGTGCCCATGGTGACAGTGTCCATGGTGACAGTGCTCATGGTGACAGTGCCCATGGTGAGAGTTCCAATGATGACAATGCCTTTGGTGACAGTTCTCATGGTGATAGTGCTCATGGTCACAGTGCCCATGGCGAAAGTGCTCATGGTGACCATGCTCAAGTTGATAGTGCCCATGGTAAATGGGCCCATGGTGACAGTGCTCATGGTGACAGCGGCAATGCTGACAGTGCTCATGGTGACAGTTCTGATGGTGACAGAGCCCATGGTGACAGTGCTCATGGTGAGAGTGTTCATGGAGCCAGTGTACTTTCTCACAGTGTTCAAGGTGCCCGTGCTCATGGTCACAATGCTCACAGTGATAATGCTCTTAGTGAAATATACCATGCTGACAGTACGCATGGTAATAGTACCCATTGGGACAGAGTTCACGGTGACAGTTACCTTGGTGAGAGGGCTCATGGTGAAAGTGCCCATGGTAACAGTGCTCATGGTGTCAGTGCTAATGGTGAGAGTTCTCGTGATAAAGCCCTTTGTGAGAGTGCCGATGGTTATAGTCACCATGGTGACCGCAATCTCGGTGAAAATGCCCATGGAGACCGTGCTCATGGTGATAGTGCTCATGGTAATAGTACCAATGGTGACGGTTCCCAAGGTGACAGTGCTCATGGTGACAGTACCCATGGTTATATTGCCTACGGTGACAGTGCCCATGGTGACAATTATCACAGTGATAGTTCCCCTTTTGATAGTGCTCATGGTTAGAGTGCTCATGGTGACAGTGCCCACGGTGACAGTGCTCATGGTGAGAGTGCCCGTTGTGACAGTGTCCATGGTTATATTCACCATGTTGACCGCAATCATGGTAATAGTGCCCGTGGTGACAATGCCCATGGTGACAGTGCTCGTTGTGACAGTGCCCATGGAAACAGTGCTCATGGGGAGTGTGTTCATGGTGATAGTGCTCATGGTCACAATGCTCACAGTGAAAGTGCTCTTTGTGAAATATACTGTGGTGACAGTACCCATAGTGATATTATCCTTTGTGACACTTTTCACGGTGACAGTTCCCATGGTGACAGTGCCCATGGTGACAATGCTCATGGTAATAGTGCTCATGGTGACTGTGGTCATGGTGACAGTGCCAATGGTGACAGTGCTCCTGGTTAATTGCCCATGGTGACATTGCTCATGCTGACAGTGCTCATGGTGACAGTGCTCTTGGTGACAGTGCCCATGGTGACAGTTCCCATTGTGACACTGCCCAATGTGACAGTGCTCATGGTAACAGTGTCCATGGTCACAGTGCTCATGGTCACAGTGCTCATGGGGATAGTGCCCATTGTGACATTCCCATGTATATACTCTCCATGATAACCACAGTCACGGAAATAGTGCCCATGGTGACCATGCTCATGGTGACAGTTCTCATTGTAACAGTGCCCATGGTGACAGTGCTCACAGTGACAGTGCTCATGGCGACAGTACCCATAGTGAGAGTTCCCCTGGCAACAGTGCTCATGGTGATAGTGCCCATGGTGACAGTACTCATAGTGAAACTGTTCATGGTGATAGTGCTCATGGTCACAATGCTGACAGTGAAAGTGCTCTTAGTGAAATATACTGTGGTGACATTACCACATTACCCATAGTGATAGTACACTTTGTGACTCTTTTCACGGTGACAGTTCCCATGGTGACAGTTCCCATGGTGACAGTGTCCATGGTGACAGTGCTCTGGTGACAGTGCTCATTTTGATAGTGCTCATGGTGATACTGCCCATTGCGACACTGCCCATGGTTATAGCTTCCATGGTGACCGCAATCACAGTAATAGTGTGCTCATGGTGACCGTGATCATGGTGACAGTGCTCATGGTGACAGAGCCGATGGTGACAGGGCCCATTGTTACACTGCCCAATGTGACAGTGCTCATGGTGACGGTGACTATGGTCACAGTGCTCATTGTGATAGTGCCCATTGAGACATTCCCATGCTTATACACTCCATGGTAACCGCAATCACGGAAATAGTGCCCATGTTGACAGTGCTCATGGCGACAGTGCCCTTTGTGAGAGTGCCCATGGCAACAGTGGCCATGGCAACAGTGCTCATGGTGATACTGCCTATTGTGACCGTGCTCATAGTGATAGTGTTCATGGTGAGAGTGATGAGAGTGATAGTACCCATGGTGACAGTGCTTATGGTGACAGTGCCCATGATGACAGTTCTCATGGTGATATTGCTCATAGTGACAGTGCCCATGGTGATAGTGCTCATGGTGACAGTTCCCATGGTAACAGTGCTCATGGTGATAGTGTCCATGGTGACAGTGCTAAGGGTGACAATGCCCATGGTGACAGTGCTCATGCTGATAGTGCCCGATGTGAGAGTCCCATGGTTATAATCTGAAAGGTCACTGCAATCACGGTAATAGTGCCCATCGTAACCGTACCCATGGTGATAGTGCCCATTTTGACAGTCCCAAAGTTATAGTCTCCATGTTGACCGCTACCACGGGAATAGTGCCCATGGTGACCGTGCTCATGGTGACAGTGCTCTTGGTGACAATTCCCATGGTGGCAATGCTCATGGTAATAGTGCTCATGGTGACTGTGGTCATGGTGACACTGCTCAAGGTGATATTGCCCATGGTGACTGGGCCCATGGTGACAGTGCTCCAGGTGACAGACCCCATGTTGACAGTGGCAATGCTGACACTGCCCATGGTGACAGTTCTCATGGTGATATTGCTCATAGTGATAGTTCCCATGGTGACCGTGCCCTTGGTGACAGTTCTCATGGTGACAGTGCTCAAGGATATAGTGCCGATTTTGACAGTCCCATGGTTATAGTCTCCATGGTGACCGCAATCAAGGTAATAGTGCACACGGTGACTGTGCCTATGGTGACAATGGCCATGGTGACCGTGCTCATGCTGAGAGTGTTCATGGTGACAGTGTACTTGGTGACAGTGTTCATGGTGACTGTGCTCATCGTCATAATGCTCAAAGTGAAAGTGCTCTTAGTGAAATATACTGTGGTGACAGTACCCATAGTGATAGTACACTTTGTGACACTTTTCATGGTGACAGTTCCCATGGTGACAGTGCCCATGGTGACAGTGTCCATGGTGACAGTGCTCACGGTGATACTGCCTCTTGTGACACTGCCCATGGTTATAGTCTCCATGGTGACCGCAATCACAGTAATAGTGCGCATGGTGACTGTGATCATGGTGACAGTGGTCATGCTGACAGAGCCCATGGTGACAGTTCCAATGCTGACAGTGCCCATGGTGACAGTGCCCATGGTGACAGTGCTCATGGTGACAGAGCCCATGGTGATAGGGCCGATTGTGACACTGCCCAATGTGACAGTGCTCATGGTGAAAATGTCCATGGTCACAGTGCTCATGGTCACAGTGCTCCTGGTGATAGTTCCCATTGTGACATTCCCATGCTTAGATTCTCCATGGTAACCGCAACCACGGAAATAGTGCCCATGGTGATCGTGCTCATGGTTACAGTGCTCATGGCGACAGTGCCCATAGTGACAGTTCTCAAGGTGACAGTGCCCATTGTGACAGTGTCCATGTTTATACTGTCCATGGTGACCACATTCACTGTTATAGTGCACACGGTGACCGTGCTCATGGTGATAGTGCGAATGGTGACATTAACCATGGTGACAGTGGCCACGGTGACAGTGCTCATGGTGATCGTGTCCATGGAGACAGTACTCAGGGTGAAAGTGCCCATGGTGACAGTGCTCATGCTGATAGTGCCCGGTGTGAGAGTCCCATGGTTATAATCTCCATGGTCACTGCAATCACGGTAATAGTGCCCATCGTAACCGTACCCATGGTGATAGTGCCCATTGTGACAGTCCCATGGTTATAGTCTCCATGGTAACCGCTACTACGGTAATAATGCCCATGGTGACCGTGCTCATGGTGACAGTGCTCTGTTGACAATTCCCATGGTGACAATGCTCATGGTAATAGTGCTCATGGTGACTGTGGTCATGGTGACAATGCACATGGTAATAGTGTTCATGGTGACTGTGGTCATGGTGACAGTGCCAATGGTGACAGTGCTCATGGTTAAGTGGCCATGGTGACATTGCTCATGCTGATAGTGCTCATGGTGACAGTGCCCATGGTGACAGTTTCCATTGTGACACTGCCCAATGTCACAGTGCTCATTGTGACAGTGACCAGGCTCACAGTGCTCATGGTGATAGTGCCCATTGTGACATTCCCATCCTTATAGTCTCCACGGTAATCGCAATCACAGAAATAGTGCCCATGGTGACCGTGCTCATGGTGACAGTGCTCATGGTAACAGTGCCCATGGTGACAGTGCTCATAGTGACAGTGCTCATGGCGACAGTGCCCATAGTGAGAGTGCCCCTGGAAACAGTGCTCATGGTGATAGTACTCATGGTGACAGTACTCATGGTGACAGTGTTCATGGTGATAGTGCTCATGGTCGCAATGCTCACAGTGAAAGTGCTCTTTCTGAAATATACTGTGGTGACATTACCCATAGTGATATGACCCTTTGTGACACTTTTCACGGTGACAGTTCCCATGGTGACAGTGCTCATGGTGACAGTGCTCATGGTGACCGTGCTCATGGAAAGATTGCTCATGGTGACAGTGCTCATTGTGATAGTGCTCATGGTGATACTGCACATTGTGACACTGCCGAGGGTTATAGTCTCCATGGTGACCGCAATCAATGTGATAGTTCCCATGGGGAATGGGCACATGGTGACAGTGCCCATGGTGACATTTCTCATGGTGATATTGTTCATAGTGACAATGCCCATGGTGATAGTTGTCATGGTGACAGTGCCCATGGTGACAGTGCTCATGGTGACAGAGCCCATGGCGACAGGCCCGATTGTGACACTGCCCAATGTGACATGGTCACATTGGTCATGGTCACAGTGCTCCTAGTGATAGTTCCCATTGTGACATTCCCATGCTTATATTCTCCATGGTAACTGTAACCACGGAAATAGTGTCCATGGTGATCATGCTCATGGTGACAGTGCTCATGGTGACAGTGCTCATGGCGACAGTGCCCATAGTGACAGTGCTCATGGCGACAGTGCCCATTGTGACAGTGTCCATGTTTATATTGTCCATGGTGACCGCCATCACTGTTAGAGTGCACACGGTGACCGTGCTCATGGTGATAGTGTTAATGGTGACAATTACCATCGTGACAGTGTCCACGGTGACAGTGCTCAAAGCGATCATTTCCATGGTAACAGTGCTCAGTGTGACAGTGCCCATGGTGACAGTGACCATGGTCACAGTGCTCATGGTGATAGTGCCCATGGTGACAGTGCTCATAGTGACAGAGTTCATGGCGACAGTGCCCATAGTCACAATGCTCACAGTGAAAGTGGTCTTTGTGAAATATACAGTGGTGACAGTACCCATAGTGATATTATCCTTTGTTACACTTTTCACGGTGACAGTTCCCATGGTGACAGTGCCCAGGGTGACAGTGTCCATGGTGACAGTGCTCATGGTGAGAGTGCTCATGGAAAGATTGCTCATGGTGACAGTGCTCATTGTGATAGTGCTCATGGTGATACTGCACATTGTGACACTGCCCATGGTTATAGTCTCCATGGTGACCGCAATCAAAGTAATTGTTCCCATGGTGACCGTGATCATGGTGACAGTGCTCATGGTGACAGAGCCCATGGTGACAGTTCCAATGCTGACTGTGCCCATGGCGACACTGATCATGGTGACACTGATCAAGGTGATAGTGCCCATGGTGACTGGGCCCATGGTGACAGTGGCAAGGCTGACAGTGCCCATGATGACAGTTCTCATGGTGATATTGCTCATAGTGACAGTGCCCATGGTGATAGTGCTCATGGTGACAGTTCCCATGGTGACAGTGCTCATGGTGATAGTGTCCATGGTGAAAGTGCTAAGGGTGACAGTGCCCATGGTGACAGTGCTCATGCTGATAGTGCCCGATGTGAGAGTCCCATGGTTATAATCTGAAAGGTCACTGCAATCACGGTAATAGTGCCCATCGTAACCGTACCCATGGTGATAGTGCCCATTGTGACAGTCCCAAGGTTATAGTCTCCATGTTGACCGCTACCACGGGAATAGTGCCCATGGTGACCGTGCTCATGGTGAGAGTGCTCATGGTGACTATTCCCATGGTGGCAATGCTCATGGTAATAGTGCTCATGGTGACTGTGGTCATGGTGACACTGCTCAAGGTGATATTGCCCATGGTGACTGGGCCCATGGTGACAGTGCTCCAGGTGACAGAACCCATGTTGACAGTGGCAATGCTGACACTGCCCATGGTGACAGTTCTCATGGTGATATTGCTCATAGTGATAGTTCCCATGGTGAGAGTGCCCTTGGTGACAGTTCTCATGGTGACAGTGCTCAAGGATATAGTGCCGATTTGGACAATCCCATGGTTATAGTCTCCATGGTGACCGCAATCAAGGTAATAGTGCACACGGTGACTGTGCTCATGGTGACAATGGCCATGGTGACCGTGCTCATGCTGAGAGTGTTCATGGTGACAGTGTACTTGGTGAGAGTGCTCATCATCATAATGCTCAAAGTGAAAGTGCTCTTAGTGAAATATACTGTGGTGACAGTACCCATAGTGATAGTACCCTTTGTGACACTTTTCACGGTGACAGTTCCCATGGTGACAGTGTCCATGGTGACAGTGTCCATGGTGACAGGGCTCACGGTGATACTGCCTCTTGTGACACTGCCCATGGTTAAAGTCTCCATGGTGACAGCAATCACAGTAATAGTGCGCATGGTGACTGTGATCATGGTGACAGTGGTCATGCTGACAGAGCCCATGGTGACAGTTCCAATGCTGACCGTGCCCATGGCGACAGTGCCCATGGTGACAGTGCTCATGGTGATAGTGCCCATGGTGAAACTGCTCATGGTGATAGTACCTATGTTGAGAATGCCCATGGTGACAATGCCCATGGTGAAAGTGTCCATGGTGACAGTGCTCATGGTGATACTGCCTCTTGTGACACTGCACATGGTTATAGTCTCCATGGTGACCGCAATCACAGTTAGAGTGGCCATGGTGACTGTGATCATGGTGACAGTGCCCATGGTGACAGAGCCCATGGTGATAGTTCCAAGGCGGACAGTGCCCATGGTGACAGTTCTAATGGTGGTAGTGCTCATGGTAACATTGCCCATGGTGACATTGCTCATGGTGACAGAGCCCATGGTGACAGGGTCCATTGTTACACTGCCCAATGTGACAGTGCTCTTGGTGACAGTGACTATGGTTACAATGCTCATGGTCACAGTGCCCTTTGTGATGGTGCCCATTGTGACATTCCCATGCCTATAGTCTCCATGGTAACCGCAATCACAGAAATAGTGCCCATGGTGACCGTGCTCATGGTGACAGTGCTCATGGTAACAGTGGCAATGGTGAAAGTGCTCTTGGCGACCGTGCCCATAGTGAGAGTGCCCCTGTCAACAGTGTTCATGGTGATAGTGCCCATAGTGACAGTATTCATGGTGACAGTGCTCATGGTCACAATGCTCACAGTGCAAGTGCTCTTAGTGAAATATACTGTGGTGACAGTACCCATAGTGATAGTACCCTTTGTGACCCTTTTCACGGTGACAGTTCCCATGGTGACAGTGCCCATGGTGACAGTGTCCATGGTGACAGTGCTCATGGTGACAGTGCCCATGGTGAGAGTTCCAATGATGACAATGCCTTTGGTGACAGTTCTCATGGTGATAGTGCTCATGGTCACAGTGCCCATGGCGAAAGTGCTCATGGTGACCATGCTCAAGTTGATAGTGCCCATGGTAAATGGGCCCATGGTGACAGTGCTCATGGTGACAGCGGCAATGCTGACAGTGCCCATGGTGACAGTTCTGATGGTGACAGAGCCCATGGTGACAGTGCTCATTGTGAGAGTGTTCATGGAGCCAGTGTACTTTCTCACAGTGTTCAAGGTGCCCGTGCTCATGGTCACAATGCTCACAGTGATAATGCTCTTAGTGAAATATACCATGCTGACAGTACGCATGGTAATAGTACCCATTGGGACAGAGTTCACGGTGACAGTTCCCTTGGTGAGAGGGCTCATGGTGACAGTGCCCATGGTAACAGTGCTCATGGTGTCAGTGCTAATGGTGATAGTTCTCGTGATAAAGCCCTTTGTGAGAGTGCCGATGGTTATAGTCACCATGGTGACCGCAATCTCGGTGAAAATGCCCATGGAGACCGTGCTCATGGTGATAGTGCTCATGGTAATAGTACCAATGGTGACGGTTCCCAAGGTGACAGTGCTCATGGTGACAGTACCCATGGTTATATTGCCTACGGTGACAGTGCCCATGGTGACAATTATCACAGTGATAGTTCCCCTTTTGATAGTGCTCATGGTTAGAGTGCTCATGGTGACAGTGCCCACGGTGACAGTGCTCATGGTGAGAGTGCCCGTTGTGACAGTGTCCATGGTTATATTCACCATGTTGACCGCAATCATGGTAATAGTGCCCGTGGTGACAATGCCCATGGTGACAGTGCTCGTGGTGACAGTGCCCATGGAAACAGTGCTCATGGGGAGTGTGTTCATGGTGATAGTGCTCATGGTCACAATGCTCACAGTGAAAGTGCTCTTTGTGAAATATACTGTGGTGACAGTACCCATAGTGATATTATCCTTTGTGACACTTTTCACGGTGACAGTTCCCATGGTGACAGTGCCCATTGTGACAATGCTCATGGTAATAGTGCTCATGGTGACTGTGGTCATGGTGACAGTGCCAATGGTGACAGTGCTCCTCGTTAAGTGCCCATGGTGACATTGCTCATCCTGACAGTGCTCATGGTGACAGTGCTCTTGGTGACAGTTCCCATGGTGACAGTTCACATTGTGACACTGCCCAATGTGACAGTGCTCATGGTAACAGTGTCCATGGTCACATTGCTCATGGTCACAGTGCTCATTGGGGATAGTGCCCATTGTGACATTCCCATGTATATACTCTCCATGATAACCACAGTCACCGAAATAGGGCCCATGGTGACCGTGCTCATGGTGACAGTTCTCATGGTAACAGTGCCCATGGTGATAGTACTCACAGTGACAGTGCTCATGGCGACAGTTCCCATAGTGAGAGTTCCCCTGGCAACAGTGCTCATGGTGATAGTGCCCATGGTGACAGTACTCATGGTGAAACTGTTCATGGTGATAGTGCGCATGGTCACAATGCTGACTGTGAAAGTGCTCTTAGTGAAATATACTGTGGTGATATTACCCATAGTGATAGTACCCTTTGTGACTCTTTTCACGGTGACAGTTCCCATGGTGACAGTGCCCATGGTGACAGTGTCCATGGTGACAGTGCTCATGGTGACAGTGCTCATTGTGATAGTGCTCATGGTGATACTGCTCATTGTGACACTGCCCATGGTTATAGTCTCCATGGTGACCGCAATCACAGTAATATTGCCCATGGTGCCCGTGATCATGGTGACAGTGCTCATGGTGACAGAGCCCATGGTGACAGTTCCAATGCTGACAGTACCCATGGTGACAGTTCTAATGGTGAGAGTGCTCATGGTAACAGTGCCCATGGTGACATTGCTCATGGTGACAGAGCCCATGGTGACAGGGTCCATTGTTACACTGCCCAATGTGACAGTGCTCTTGGTGACAGTGACTATGGTCACAATCCTCATGGTCACAGTGCTCATTGTGATAGTGCCCATTGTGACATTCCCATGCTTATAGTCTCCATGGTAAGTGGAATCACGGAAATAGTGCCCATGGTGACAGTGCTCATGGCGACAGTGCCCATAGTGAGAGTGCCCATGGCGACAGTGCTCATGGTGAGAGTGCCCATGGTGAAACTGCTCATGGTGACAGTACCCATGGTGAGAATGCCCATGGTGACAATGCCCATGGTGAGAATGTCCATTGTGACAGTTCATATGGTTATAATCTCCATGGTGACCGCAATCACGGTAATAGTGCCCATTGTGACCGTTATCATGGTGACAATGCTCATGGTGACAGTGCCCGTGGAAACAGTGATCATGGTGACAGTGCTCATTGTGATAGTGCTCATGGTGATAGTGCCCATGGCGACTGGGCACATGTTGACAGTGCTCATGGTGACAGTGCCCATGGTGACAGTTCTCATGGTGATATTTCTCATAGTGACAGTGCCCATGGTGATAGTGCTCTTGGTGAGAGTGCCCATGGTGACAGTGCTCATGGTGACAGAGCCCATGGTGATAGGGCCGATTGTGACACTGCCCAATGTGACAGTGCTCATGGTGAAAATGTCCATGGTCACAGTGCTCATGGTCACAGTGCTCCTGGTGATAGTTCCCATTGTGACATTCCCATGCTTAGATTCTCCATGGTAACCGCAACCACGGAAATAGTGCCCATGGTGATCGTGCTCATGGTTACAGTGCTCATGGCGACAGTGCCCATAGTGACAGTTCTCAAGGTGACAGTGCCCATTGTGACAGTGTCCATGTTTATACTGTCCATGGTGACCACATTCACTGTTATAGTGCACACGGTGACCGTGCTCATGGTGATAGTGCGAATGGTGACATTAACCATGGTGACAGTGGCCACGGTGACAGTGCTCATGGTGATCGTGTCCATGGAGACAGTACTCAGGGTGAAAGTGCCCATGGTGACAGTGCTCATGCTGATAGTGCCCGATGTGAGAGTCCCATGGTTATAATCTCCATGGTCACTGCAATCACGGTAATAGTGCCCATCATAACCGTACCCATGGTGATAGTGCCCATTGTGACAGTCCCATGGTTATAGTCTCCATGGTAACAGCTACCACGGTAATAATGCCCATGGTGACCGTGCTCATGGTGACAGTGCTCTGTTGACAATTCCCATGGTGACAATGCTCACGGTAATAGTGCTCATGGTGACTGTGGTCATGGTGACAATGCACATGGTAATAGTGTTCATGCTGACTGTGGTTATGGTGACAGTGCCAATGGTGACAGTGCTCATCGTTAAGTGCCCATGGTGACAATGCTCATGCTGATAGTGCTCATGGTGACAGTGCCCATGGTCACAGTTTCCATTGTGACATTGCCCAATGTCACAGTTCTCATGGTGACAGTGACCAGGCTCACAGTGCTCATGGTGATAGTGCCCATTGTGACATTCCCATCCTTATAGTCTCCACGGTAACCGCAATCACGGAAATAGTGCCCATGGTGACCGTGCTCATGGTGACAGTGCTCATGGTAACAGTGCCCATGGTGACAGTGCTCATAGTGACAGTGCTCATGGCGACAATGCCCATAGTGAGAGTGCCCCTGGAAACAGTGCTCATGGTGATAGTACTCATGGTGACAGTACTCATGGTGACAGTGTTCATGGTGATAGTGCTCATGGTCGCAATGCTCACAGTGAAAGTGCTCTTTGTGAAATATACTGTGGTGACATTACCCATAGTGATATGACCCTTTGTGACACTTTTCACGGTGACAGTTCCCATGGTGACAGTGCCCATGGTGACAGTGTCCATGGTGACAGTGCTTATGGTGACAGTGCTCATGGTGACGCTGCTCATGGAAAGATTGCTCATGGTGACAGTGCTCATTGTGATAGTGCTCATGGTGATACTGCACATTGTGACACTGCCGAGGGTTATAGTCTCCATGGTGACCGCAATCAATGTGATAGTTCCCATGGGGACTGGGCACATGGTGACAGTGCCCATGGTGACATTTCTCATGGTGATATTGTTCATAGTGACAATGCCCATGGTGATAGTTGTCATGGTGACAGTGCCCATGGTGACAGTGCTCATGGTGACAGAGCCCATGGCGACAGGCCCGATTGTGACACTGCCCAATGTGACATGGTCACATTGGTCATGGTCACAGTGCTCCTAGTGATAGTTCCCATTGTGACATTCCCATGCTTATATTCTCCATGGTAACTGTAACCACGGAAATAGTGTCCATGGTGATCATGCTCATGGTGACAGTGCTCATGGTGACAGTGCTCATGGCGACAGTGCCCATAGTGACAGTGCTCATGGCGACAGTGCCCATTGTGACAGTGTCCATGTTTATATTGTCCATGGTGACCGCCATCACTGTTAGAGTGCACACGGTGACTGTGCTCATGGTGATAGTGTTAATGGTGACAGTTACCATCGTGACAGTATCCACGGTGACAGTGCTCATAGTGATCGTTTCCATGGTGACAGTGCTCAGTGTGACAGTGCCCATGGTGACTGTGCTCATGCTGATAGTGCCCGATGTGAGAGTCCCCTGCGTATAATCTCCATGGTCACTGCAATCACGGTAATAGTGCCCATCGTAACCATACCCATGGTGATAGTGCCCATTGTGACAGTCCTATGGTTATAGTCTCCATGGTTACCGCTACCACGGTAATAGTGCCCATGGTGACCATGCTCATGGTAACAGTGCTCATGGTGACAATTCCCATGGTGACAGTCCTCATGGTAATAGTGTTCATGGTGACTGTGGTCATGGTGACAGTGCCAATGGTGACAGTGCTCATCGTTCAGTACCCATGGTGACATTGCTCATGCTGATAGTGCTCATGGTGACAGTGCTCTCGGTGACAGTGCCCATGGTGACAGTTCCCATTGTGACACTGCCCAGTGTGACAGTGCTCATGGTGACAGTGACCATGGTCACAGTGCTCATGATGATAGTGCCCATGGTGACAGTGCTCATAGTGACAGAGCTCATGGCGACAGTGCCCATAGTCACAATGCTCACAGTGAAAGTGGTCTTTGTGAAATATACGGTGGTGACAGTACCCATAGTGATATTATCCTTTGTGACACTTTTCACGGTGACAGTTCCCATGGTGACAGTGCCCAGGGTGACAGTGTCCATGGTGACAGTGCTCATGGTGAGAGTGCTCATGGAAAGATTGCTCATGGTGACAGTGCTCATTGTGATAGTGCTCATGGTGATACTGCACATTGTGACACTGCCCATGGTTATAGTCTCCATGGTGACCGCAATCAAAGTAATAGATCCCATGGTGACCGTGATCATGGTGACAGTGCTCATGGTGACAGAGCCCATGGTGACAGTTCCAATGCTGACTGTGCCCATGGCGACACTGATCATGGTGACACTGATCAAGGTGATAGTGCCCATGGTGACTGGGCCCATGGTGACAGTGGCAAGGCTGACAGTGCCCATGATGACAGTTCTCATGGTGATATTGCTCATAGTGACAGTGCCCATGGTGATAGTGCTCATGGTGACAGTTCCCATGGTGACAGTGCTCATGGTGATAGGGTCCATGGTGAAAGTGCTAAGGGTGACAATGCCCATGGTGACAGTGCTCATGCTGATAGTGCCCGATGTGAGAGTCCCATGGTTATAATCTGAAAGGTCACTGCAATCACGGTAATAGTGCCCATCGTAACCGTACCCATGGTGATAGTGCCCATTGTGACAGTCCCAAGGTTATAGTCTCCATGTTGACCGCTACCACGGGAATAGTGCCCATGGTGACCGTGCTCATGGTGACAGTGCTCATGGTGACAATTCCCATGGTGGCAATGCTCATGGTAATAGTGCTCATGGTGACTGTGGTCATGGTGACACTGCTCAAGGTGATATTGCCCATGGTGACTGGGCCCATGGTGACAGTGCTCCAGGTGACAGAGCCCATGTTGGCAGTGGCAATGCTGACACTGCCCATGGTGACAGTTCTCATGGTGATATTGATCATAGTGATAGGTCCCATGGTGACAGTGCCCTTGGTGACAGTTCTCATGGTGACAGTGCTCAAGGATATAGTGCCGATTTTGACAGTCCCATGGTTATAGTCTCCATGGTGACCGCAATCAAGGTAATAGTGCACACGGTGACTGTGCTCATGGTGACAATGGTCATAGTGACCGTGCTCATGCTGAGAGTGTTCATGGCGACAGTGTACTTGGTGACAGTGTTCATGGTGACTGTGCTCATCGTCATAATGCTCAAAGTGAAAGTGCTCTTAGTGAAATATACTGTGGTGACAGTACCCATAGTGATAGTACCCTTTGTGACACTTTTCACGGTGACAGTTCCCATGGTGAGAGTGCCCATGGTGACAGTGTCCATGGTGACAGTGCTCACGGTGATACTGCCTCTTGTGACAGTGCCCATGGTTATAGTCTCCATGGTGACCGCAATCACAGTAATATTGCCCATGGTGCCCGTGATCATGGTGACAGTGCTCATGGTGACAGAGCCCATGGTGACAGTTCCAATGCTGACAGTGCCCATGGTGACAGTTCTAATGGTGATAGTGCTCATGGTAACAGTGCCCATGGTGACATTGCTCATGGTGACAGAGCCCATGGTGACAGGGTCCATTGTTACACTGCCCAATGTGACAGTGCTCTTGGTGACAGTGACTATGGTCACAATGCTCATGGTCACAGTGCTCATTGTGATAGTGCCCATTGTGACATTCCCATGCTTATAGTCTCCATGGTAAGTGGAATCACGGAAATAGTGCCCATGGTGACAGTGCTCATGGCGACAGTGCCCATAGTGAGAGTGCCCATGGCGACAGTGCTCATGGTGAGAGTGCCCCCATGGTGAAACTGCTCATGGTGACAGTACCCATGGTGAGAATGCCCATGGTGACAATGCCCATGGTGAGAATGTCCATTGTGACAGTTCACATGGTTATAATCTCCATGGTGACCGCAATCACGGTAATAGTGCCCATTGTGACCGTTATCATGGTGACAATGCTCATGGTGACAGTGCCCGTGGAAACAGTGCTCATGGTGACAGTGCTCATTGTGATAGTGCTCATGGTGATAGTGCCCATGGCGACTGGGCACATGTTGACAGTGCTCATGGTGACAGTGCCCATGGTGACAGTTCTCATGGTGATATTTCTCATAGTGACAGTGCCCATGGTGATAGTGCTCATGGTGAGAGTCCCCATGGTGACAGTGCTCATGGTGACAGAGCCCATGGAGATAGGGCCGATTGTGACACTGCCCAATGTGACAGTGCTCATGGTGACAATGACCATGGTCACAGTGCTCATGGTCACAGTGCTCCTGGGGATAGTTCCCATTGTGACATTCCCATGCTTAGATTCTCCATGGTAACCGCAACCACGGAAATAGTGCCCATGGTGATCGTGCTCATGGTTACAGTGCTCATGGCGACAGTGCCCATAGTGACAGTTCTCAAGGTGACAGTGCCCTTTGTGACAGTGTCCATGTTTATACTGTCCATGGTGACCACATTCACTGTTATAGTGCACACGGTGACCGTGCTCATGGTGATAGTGCGAATGGTGACATTAACCATGGTGACAGTGGCCACGGTGACAGTGCTCATGGTGATCGTGTCCATGGAGACAGTACTCAGGGTGAAAGTGCCCATGGTGACAGTGCTCATGCTGATAGTGCCCGATGTGAGAGTCCCATGGTTATAATCTCCAGGGTCACTGCAATCACGGTAATAGTGCCCATCATAACCATACCCATGGTGATATTGCCCATTGTGACAGTCCCATGGTTATAGTCTCCATGGTAACCGCTACCACGGTAATAATGCCCATGGTGACTGTGCTCATGGTGACAGTGCTCTGTTGACAATTCCCATGGTGACAATGCTCATGGTAATAGTGCTCATGGTGACTGTGGTCATGGTGACAATGCACATGGTAATAGTGTTCATGGTGACTGTGGTCATGGTGACAGTGCCAATGGTGACAGTGCTCATGGTTAAGTGCCCATGGTGACAATGCTCATGCTGATAGTGCTCATGGTGACAGTGCCCATGGTGACAGTTTCCATTGTGACACTGCCCAATGTCACAGTGCTCATTGTGACAGTGACCAGGCTCACAGTGCTCATGGTGATAGTGCCCATTGTGACATTCCCATCCTTATAGTCTCCACGGTAACCGCAATCACAGAAATAGTGCCCATGGTGACCGTGCTCATGGTGACAGTGCTCATGGTAACAGTGCCCATGGTGACAGTGCTCATAGTGACAGTGCTCATGGCGACAATGCCCATAGTGAGAGTGCCCCTGGAAACAGTGCTCATGGTGATGGTACTCATGGTGACAGTGTTCATGGTGATAGTGCTCATGGTCGCAATGCTCACAGTGAAAGTGCTCTTTGTGAAATATACTGTGGTGACATTACCCATAGTGATATGACCCTTTGTGACACTTTTCACGGTGACAGTTCCCATGGTGACAGTGCCCATGGTGACAGTGTCCATGGTGACAGTGCTTATGGTGACAGTGCTCATGGTGACGCTGCTCATGGAAAGATTGCTCATGGTGACAGTGCTCATTGTGATAGTGCTCATGGTGATACTGCACATTGTGACACTGCCGAGGGTTATAGTCTCCATGGTGACGCAATCAAAGTAATAGATCCCATGGTGACCGTGATCATGGTGACAGTGCTCATGGTGACAGAGCCCATGGTGACAGTTCCAATGCTGACTGTGCCCATGGCGACACTGATCATGGTGACACTGATCAAGGTGATAGTGCCCATGGTGACTGGGCCCATGGTGACAGTGGCAAGGCTGACAGTGCCCATGATGACAGTTCTCATGGTGATATTGCTCATAGTGACAGTGCCCATGGTGATAGTGCTCATGGTGACAGTTCCCATGGTGACAGTGCTCATGGTGATAGGGTCCATGGTGAAAGTGCTAAGGGTGACAATGCCCATGGTGACAGTGCTCATGCTGATAGTGCCCGATGTGAGAGTCCCATGGTTATAATCTGAAAGGTCACTGCAATCACGGTAATAGTGCCCATCGTAACCGTACCCATGGTGATAGTGCCCATTGTGACAGTCCCAAGGTTATAGTCTCCATGTTGACCGCTACCACGGGAATAGTGCCCATGGTGACCGTGCTCATGGTGACAGTGCTCATGGTGACAATTCCCATGGTGGCAATGCTCATGGTAATAGTGCTCATGGTGACTGTGGTCATGGTGACACTGCTCAAGGTGATATTGCCCATGGTGACTGGGCCCATGGTGACAGTGCTCCAGGTGACAGAGCCCATGTTGGCAGTGGCAATGCTGACACTGCCCATGGTGACAGTTCTCATGGTGATATTGATCATAGTGATAGGTCCCATGGTGACAGTGCCCTTGGTGACAGTTCTCATGGTGACAGTGCTCAAGGATATAGTGCCGATTTTGACAGTCCCATGGTTATAGTCTCCATGGTGACCGCAATCAAGGTAATAGTGCACACGGTGACTGTGCTCATGGTGACAATGGTCATAGTGACCGTGCTCATGCTGAGAGTGTTCATGGCGACAGTGTACTTGGTGACAGTGTTCATGGTGACTGTGCTCATCGTCATAATGCTCAAAGTGAAAGTGCTCTTAGTGAAATATACTGTGGTGACAGTACCCATAGTGATAGTACCCTTTGTGACACTTTTCACGGTGACAGTTCCCATGGTGAGAGTGCCCATGGTGACAGTGTCCATGGTGACAGTGCTCACGGTGATACTGCCTCTTGTGACAGTGCCCATGGTTATAGTCTCCATGGTGACCGCAATCACAGTAATATTGCCCATGGTGCCCGTGATCATGGTGACAGTGCTCATGGTGACAGAGCCCATGGTGACAGTTCCAATGCTGACAGTGCCCATGGTGACAGTTCTAATGGTGATAGTGCTCATGGTAACAGTGCCCATGGTGACATTGCTCATGGTGACAGAGCCCATGGTGACAGGGTCCATTGTTACACTGCCCAATGTGACAGTGCTCTTGGTGACAGTGACTATGGTCACAATGCTCATGGTCACAGTGCTCATTGTGATAGTGCCCATTGTGACATTCCCATGCTTATAGTCTCCATGGTAAGTGGAATCACGGAAATAGTGCCCATGGTGACAGTGCTCATGGCGACAGTGCCCATAGTGAGAGTGCCCATGGCGACAGTGCTCATGGTGAGAGTGCCCCCATGGTGAAACTGCTCATGGTGACAGTACCCATGGTGAGAATGCCCATGGTGACAATGCCCATGGTGAGAATGTCCATTGTGACAGTTCACATGGTTATAATCTCCATGGTGACCGCAATCACGGTAATAGTGCCCATTGTGACCGTTATCATGGTGACAATGCTCATGGTGACAGTGCCCGTGGAAACAGTGCTCATGGTGACAGTGCTCATTGTGATAGTGCTCATGGTGATAGTGCCCATGGCGACTGGGCACATGTTGACAGTGCTCATGGTGACAGTGCCCATGGTGACAGTTCTCATGGTGATATTTCTCATAGTGACAGTGCCCATGGTGATAGTGCTCATGGTGAGAGTCCCCATGGTGACAGTGCTCATGGTGACAGAGCCCATGGAGATAGGGCCGATTGTGACACTGCCCAATGTGACAGTGCTCATGGTGACAATGACCATGGTCACAGTGCTCATGGTCACAGTGCTCCTGGGGATAGTTCCCATTGTGACATTCCCATGCTTAGATTCTCCATGGTAACCGCAACCACGGAAATAGTGCCCATGGTGATCGTGCTCATGGTTACAGTGCTCATGGCGACAGTGCCCATAGTGACAGTTCTCAAGGTGACAGTGCCCTTTGTGACAGTGTCCATGTTTATACTGTCCATGGTGACCACATTCACTGTTATAGTGCACACGGTGACCGTGCTCATGGTGATAGTGCGAATGGTGACATTAACCATGGTGACAGTGGCCACGGTGACAGTGCTCATGGTGATCGTGTCCATGGAGACAGTACTCAGGGTGAAAGTGCCCATGGTGACAGTGCTCATGCTGATAGTGCCCGATGTGAGAGTCCCATGGTTATAATCTCCAGGGTCACTGCAATCACGGTAATAGTGCCCATCATAACCATACCCATGGTGATATTGCCCATTGTGACAGTCCCATGGTTATAGTCTCCATGGTAACCGCTACCACGGTAATAATGCCCATGGTGACTGTGCTCATGGTGACAGTGCTCTGTTGACAATTCCCATGGTGACAATGCTCATGGTAATAGTGCTCATGGTGACTGTGGTCATGGTGACAATGCACATGGTAATAGTGTTCATGGTGACTGTGGTCATGGTGACAGTGCCAATGGTGACAGTGCTCATGGTTAAGTGCCCATGGTGACAATGCTCATGCTGATAGTGCTCATGGTGACAGTGCCCATGGTGACAGTTTCCATTGTGACACTGCCCAATGTCACAGTGCTCATTGTGACAGTGACCAGGCTCACAGTGCTCATGGTGATAGTGCCCATTGTGACATTCCCATCCTTATAGTCTCCACGGTAACCGCAATCACAGAAATAGTGCCCATGGTGACCGTGCTCATGGTGACAGTGCTCATGGTAACAGTGCCCATGGTGACAGTGCTCATAGTGACAGTGCTCATGGCGACAATGCCCATAGTGAGAGTGCCCCTGGAAACAGTGCTCATGGTGATGGTACTCATGGTGACAGTGTTCATGGTGATAGTGCTCATGGTCGCAATGCTCACAGTGAAAGTGCTCTTTGTGAAATATACTGTGGTGACATTACCCATAGTGATATGACCCTTTGTGACACTTTTCACGGTGACAGTTCCCATGGTGACAGTGCCCATGGTGACAGTGTCCATGGTGACAGTGCTTATGGTGACAGTGCTCATGGTGACGCTGCTCATGGAAAGATTGCTCATGGTGACAGTGCTCATTGTGATAGTGCTCATGGTGATACTGCACATTGTGACACTGCCGAGGGTTATAGTCTCCATGGTGACGCAATCAATGTGATAGTTCCCATGGGGACTGGGCACATGGTGACAGTGCCCATGGTGACATTTCTCATGGTGATATTGTTCATAGTGACAATGCCCATGGTGATAGTTGTCATGGTGACAGTGCCCATGGTGACAGTGCTCATGGTGACAGAGCCCATGGCGACAGGCCCGATTGTGACACTGCCCAATGTGACATGGTCACATTGGTCATGGTCACAGTGCTCCTAGTGATAGTTCCCATTGTGACATTCCCATGCTTATATTCTCCATGGTAACTGTAACCACGGAAATAGTGTCCATGGTGATCATGCTCATGGTGACAGTGCTCATGGTGACAGTGCTCATGGCGACAGTGCCCATAGTGACAGTGCTCATGGCGACAGTGCCCATTGTGACAGTGTCCATGTTTATATTGTCCATGGTGAGCGCCATCACTGTTAGAGTGCACACGGTGACCGTGCTCATGGTGATAGTGTTAATGGTGACAATTACCATCGTGACAGTGTCCACGGTGACAGTGCTCATAGTGATCGTTTCCATGGTGACAGTGCTCAGTGTGACAGTGCCCATGGTGACTGTGCTCATGCTGATCGTGCCCGATGTGAGAGTCCCCTGCGTATAATCTCCATGGTCACTGCAATCACGGTAATAGTGCCCATCCTAACCATACCCATGGTGATAGTGCCCATTGTGACAGTCCTATGGTTATAGTCTCCATGGTTACCGCTACCACGGTAATAGTGCCCATGATGACCATGCTCATGGTAACAGTGCTCATGGTGACAATTCCCATGGTGACAGTCCTCATTGTAATAGTGTTCATGGTGACTGTGGTCATGGTGACAGTGCCCATGGTGACAGTGCTCATCGTTCAGTACCCATGGTGACATTGCTCATGCTGATAGTGCTCATGGTGACAGTGCTCTCGGTGACAGTGCCCATGGTGACAGTTCCCATTGTGACACTGCCCAGTGTGACAGTGCTCATGGTGACAGTGACCATGGTCACAGTGCTCATGGTGATAGTGCCCATGGTGACAGTGCTCATAGTGACAGATCTCATGGCGACAGTGCCCATAGTCACAATGCTCACAGTGAAAGTGGTCTTTGTGAAATATACGGTGGTGACAGTACCCATAGTGATATTATCCTTTGTGACACTTTTCACGGTGACAGTTCCCATGGTGACAGTGCCCAGGGTGACAGTGTCCATGGTGACAGTGCTCATGGTGACAGAGCCCATGGTGATAGTGGCAATGCTGACAGTGCCCATGGTGACAATTCTCATGTTGATATTGTTCATAGTGACAGTGCCCATGGTGATAGTGCTCATGGTGACAGTGCCCATGGCGAAAGTGCTCATGGTGACAATGACCATGGTCACAGTGGTCATGGTCACAGTGCTCCTGGTGATAGTTCCCATTGTGACATTCCCATGCTTATATTCTCCATGGTAACCGTAACCACGGAAATAGTGCCCATGGTGATCGTGCTCATTGTGACAGTGCTCATGGTGACAGTGCTCATGGTGACAGTGCTCTGTTGACAATTCCCATGGTGACAATGCTCATGGTAATAGTGCTCATGGTGACTGTGGTCATGGTGACAATGCACATGGTAATAGTGTTCATGGTGACTGTGGTCATGGTGACAGTGCCAATGGTGACAGTGCTCATGGTTAAGTGGCCATGGTGACATTGCTCATGCTGATAGTGCTCATGGTGACAGTGCCCATGGTGACAGTGCCCATGGTGACAGTGTCCATGGTGACAGTGCTCACGGTGATACTGCCTCTTGTGACACTGCCCATGGTTATAGTCTCCATGGTGACCGCAATCACAGTAATAGTGCGCATGGTGACTGTGATCATGGTGACAGTGGTCATGCTGACAGAGCCCATGGTGACAGTTCCAATGCTGACAGTGCCCATGGTGACAGTGCCCATGGTGACAGTGCTCATGGTGACAGAGCCCATGGTGATAGGGCCGATTGTGACACTGCCCAATGTGACAGTGCTCATGGTGAAAATGTCCATGGTCACAGTGCTCATGGTCACAGTGCTCCTGGTGATAGTTCCCATTGTGACATTCCCATGCTTAGATTCTCCATGGTAACCGCAACCACGGAAATAGTGCCCATGGTGATCGTGCTCATGGTTACAGTGCTCATGGCGACAGTGCCCATAGTGACAGTTCTCAAGGTGACAGTGCCCATTGTGACAGTGTCCATGTTTATACTGTCCATGGTGACCACATTCACTGTTATAGTGCACACGGTGACCGTGCTCATGGTGATAGTGCGAATGGTGACATTAACCATGGTGACAGTGGCCACGGTGACAGTGCTCATGGTGATCGTGTCCATGGAGACAGTACTCAGGGTGAAAGTGCCCATGGTGACAGTGCTCATGCTGATAGTGCCCGGTGTGAGAGTCCCATGGTTATAATCTCCATGGTCACTGCAATCACGGTAATAGTGCCCATCGTAACCGTACCCATGGTGATAGTGCCCATTGTGACAGTCCCATGGTTATAGTCTCCATGGTAACCGCTACCACGGTAATAATGCCCATGGTGACTGTGCTCATGGTGACAGTGCTCTGTTGACAATTCCCATGGTGACAATGCTCATGGTAATAGTGCTCATGGTGACTGTGGTCATGGTGACAATGCACATGGTAATAGTGTTCATGGTGACTGTGGTCATGGTGACAGTGCCAATGGTGACAGTGCTCATGGTTAAGTGCCCATGGTGACAATGCTCATGCTGATAGTGCTCATGGTGACAGTGCCCATGGTGACAGTTTCCATTGTGACACTGCCCAATGTCACAGTGCTCATTGTGACAGTGACCAGGCTCACAGTGCTCATGGTGATAGTGCCCATTGTGACATTCCCATCCTTATAGTCTCCACGGTAACCGCAATCACAGAAATAGTGCCCATGGTGACCGTGCTCATGGTGACAGTGCTCATGGTAACAGTGCCCATGGTGACAGTGCTCATAGTGACAGTGCTCATGGCGACAATGCCCATAGTGAGAGTGCCCCTGGAAACAGTGCTCATGGTGATGGTACTCATGGTGACAGTGTTCATGGTGATAGTGCTCATGGTCGCAATGCTCACAGTGAAAGTGCTCTTTGTGAAATATACTGTGGTGACATTACCCATAGTGATATGACCCTTTGTGACACTTTTCACGGTGACAGTTCCCATGGTGACAGTGCCCATGGTGACAGTGTCCATGGTGACAGTGCTTATGGTGACAGTGCTCATGGTGACGCTGCTCATGGAAAGATTGCTCATGGTGACAGTGCTCATTGTGATAGTGCTCATGGTGATACTGCACATTGTGACACTGCCGAGGGTTATAGTCTCCATGGTGACGCAATCAATGTGATAGTTCCCATGGGGACTGGGCACATGGTGACAGTGCCCATGGTGACATTTCTCATGGTGATATTGTTCATAGTGACAATGCCCATGGTGATAGTTGTCATGGTGACAGTGCCCATGGTGACAGTGCTCATGGTGACAGAGCCCATGGCGACAGGCCCGATTGTGACACTGCCCAATGTGACATGGTCACATTGGTCATGGTCACAGTGCTCCTAGTGATAGTTCCCATTGTGACATTCCCATGCTTATATTCTCCATGGTAACTGTAACCACGGAAATAGTGTCCATGGTGATCATGCTCATGGTGACAGTGCTCATGGTGACAGTGCTCATGGCGACAGTGCCCATAGTGACAGTGCTCATGGCGACAGTGCCCATTGTGACAGTGTCCATGTTTATATTGTCCATGGTGAGCGCCATCACTGTTAGAGTGCACACGGTGACCGTGCTCATGGTGATAGTGTTAATGGTGACAATTACCATCGTGACAGTGTCCACGGTGACAGTGCTCATAGTGATCGTTTCCATGGTGACAGTGCTCAGTGTGACAGTGCCCATGGTGACTGTGCTCATGCTGATCGTGCCCGATGTGAGAGTCCCCTGCGTATAATCTCCATGGTCACTGCAATCACGGTAATAGTGCCCATCCTAACCATACCCATGGTGATAGTGCCCATTGTGACAGTCCTATGGTTATAGTCTCCATGGTTACCGCTACCACGGTAATAGTGCCCATGATGACCATGCTCATGGTAACAGTGCTCATGGTGACAATTCCCATGGTGACAGTCCTCATTGTAATAGTGTTCATGGTGACTGTGGTCATGGTGACAGTGCCCATGGTGACAGTGCTCATCGTTCAGTACCCATGGTGACATTGCTCATGCTGATAGTGCTCATGGTGACAGTGCTCTCGGTGACAGTGCCCATGGTGACAGTTCCCATTGTGACACTGCCCAGTGTGACAGTGCTCATGGTGACAGTGACCATGGTCACAGTGCTCATGGTGATAGTGCCCATGGTGACAGTGCTCATAGTGACAGATCTCATGGCGACAGTGCCCATAGTCACAATGCTCACAGTGAAAGTGGTCTTTGTGAAATATACGGTGGTGACAGTACCCATAGTGATATTATCCTTTGTGACACTTTTCACGGTGACAGTTCCCATGGTGACAGTGCCCAGGGTGACAGTGTCCATGGTGACAGTGCTCATGGTGACAGAGCCCATGGTGATAGTGGCAATGCTGACAGTGCCCATGGTGACAATTCTCATGTTGATATTGTTCATAGTGACAGTGCCCATGGTGATAGTGCTCATGGTGACAGTGCCCATGGCGAAAGTGCTCATGGTGACAATGACCATGGTCACAGTGGTCATGGTCACAGTGCTCCTGGTGATAGTTCCCATTGTGACATTCCCATGCTTATATTCTCCATGGTAACCGTAACCACGGAAATAGTGCCCATGGTGATCGTGCTCATTGTGACAGTGCTCATGGTGACAGTGCTCATGGTGACAGTGCTCTGTTGACAATTCCCATGGTGACAATGCTCATGGTAATAGTGCTCATGGTGACTGTGGTCATGGTGACAATGCACATGGTAATAGTGTTCATGGTGACTGTGGTCATGGTGACAGTGCCAATGGTGACAGTGCTCATGGTTAAGTGGCCATGGTGACATTGCTCATGCTGATAGTGCTCATGGTGACAGTTCCCATGGTGACAGTGCCCATGGTGACAGTGTCCATGGTGACAGTGCTCACGGTGATACTGCCTCTTGTGACACTGCCCATGGTTATAGTCTCCATGGTGACCGCAATCACAGTAATAGTGCGCATGGTGACTGTGATCATGGTGACAGTGGTCATGCTGACAGAGCCCATGGTGACAGTTCCAATGCTGACAGTGCCCATGGTGACAGTGCCCATGGTGACAGTGCTCATGGTGACAGAGCCCATGGTGATAGGGCCGATTGTGACACTGCCCAATGTGACAGTGCTCATGGTGAAAATGTCCATGGTCACAGTGCTCATGGTCACAGTGCTCCTGGTGATAGTTCCCATTGTGACATTCCCATGCTTAGATTCTCCATGGTAACCGCAACCACGGAAATAGTGCCCATGGTGATCGTGCTCATGGTTACAGTGCTCATGGCGACAGTGCCCATAGTGACAGTTCTCAAGGTGACAGTGCCCATTGTGACAGTGTCCATGTTTATACTGTCCATGGTGACCACATTCACTGTTATAGTGCACACGGTGACCGTGCTCATGGTGATAGTGCGAATGGTGACATTAACCATGGTGACAGTGGCCACGGTGACAGTGCTCATGGTGATCGTGTCCATGGAGACAGTACTCAGGGTGAAAGTGCCCATGGTGACAGTGCTCATGCTGATAGTGCCCGGTGTGAGAGTCCCATGGTTATAATCTCCATGGTCACTGCAATCACGGTAATAGTGCCCATCGTAACCGTACCCATGGTGATAGTGCCCATTGTGACAGTCCCATGGTTATAGTCTCCATGGTAACCGCTACTACGGTAATAATGCCCATGGTGACCGTGCTCATGGTGACAGTGCTCTGTTGACAATTCCCATGGTGACAATGCTCATGGTAATAGTGCTCATGGTGACTGTGGTCATGGTGACAATGCACATGGTAATAGTGTTCATGGTGACTGTGGTCATGGTGACAGTGCCAATGGTGACAGTGCTCATGGTTAAGTGGCCATGGTGACATTGCTCATGCTGATAGTGCTCATGGTGACAGTGCCCATGGTGACAGTTTCCATTGTGACACTGCCCAATGTCACAGTGCTCATTGTGACAGTGACCAGGCTCACAGTGCTCATGGTGATAGTGCCCATTGTGACATTCCCATCCTTATAGTCTCCACGGTAATCGCAATCACAGAAATAGTGCCCATGGTGACCGTGCTCATGGTGACAGTGCTCATGGTAACAGTGCCCATGGTGACAGTGCTCATAGTGACAGTGCTCATGGCGACAGTGCCCATAGTGAGAGTGCCCCTGGAAACAGTGCTCATGGTGATAGTACTCATGGTGACAGTACTCATGGTGACAGTGTTCATGGTGATAGTGCTCATGGTCGCAATGCTCACAGTGAAAGTGCTCTTTCTGAAATATACTGTGGTGACATTACCCATAGTGATATGACCCTTTGTGACACTTTTCACGGTGACAGTTCCCATGGTGACAGTGCTCATGGTGACAGTGCTCATGGTGACCGTGCTCATGGAAAGATTGCTCATGGTGACAGTGCTCATTGTGATAGTGCTCATGGTGATACTGCACATTGTGACACTGCCGAGGGTTATAGTCTCCATGGTGACCGCAATCAATGTGATAGTTCCCATGGGGAATGGGCACATGGTGACAGTGCCCATGGTGACATTTCTCATGGTGATATTGTTCATAGTGACAATGCCCATGGTGATAGTTGTCATGGTGACAGTGCCCATGGTGACAGTGCTCATGGTGACAGAGCCCATGGCGACAGGCCCGATTGTGACACTGCCCAATGTGACATGGTCACATTGGTCATGGTCACAGTGCTCCTAGTGATAGTTCCCATTGTGACATTCCCATGCTTATATTCTCCATGGTAACTGTAACCACGGAAATAGTGTCCATGGTGATCATGCTCATGGTGACAGTGCTCATGGTGACAGTGCTCATGGCGACAGTGCCCATAGTGACAGTGCTCATGGCGACAGTGCCCATTGTGACAGTGTCCATGTTTATATTGTCCATGGTGACCGCCATCACTGTTAGAGTGCACACGGTGACCGTGCTCATGGTGATAGTGTTAATGGTGACAATTACCATCGTGACAGTGTCCACGGTGACAGTGCTCAAAGCGATCATTTCCATGGTAACAGTGCTCAGTGTGACAGTGCCCATGGTGACAGTGACCATGGTCACAGTGCTCATGGTGATAGTGCCCATGGTGACAGTGCTCATAGTGACAGAGTTCATGGCGACAGTGCCCATAGTCACAATGCTCACAGTGAAAGTGGTCTTTGTGAAATATACAGTGGTGACAGTACCCATAGTGATATTATCCTTTGTTACACTTTTCACGGTGACAGTTCCCATGGTGACAGTGCCCAGGGTGACAGTGTCCATGGTGACAGTGCTCATGGTGAGAGTGCTCATGGAAAGATTGCTCATGGTGACAGTGCTCATTGTGATAGTGCTCATGGTGATACTGCACATTGTGACACTGCCCATGGTTATAGTCTCCATGGTGACCGCAATCAAAGTAATTGTTCCCATGGTGACCGTGATCATGGTGACAGTGCTCATGGTGACAGAGCCCATGGTGACAGTTCCAATGCTGACTGTGCCCATGGCGACACTGATCATGGTGACACTGATCAAGGTGATAGTGCCCATGGTGACTGGGCCCATGGTGACAGTGGCAAGGCTGACAGTGCCCATGATGACAGTTCTCATGGTGATATTGCTCATAGTGACAGTGCCCATGGTGATAGTGCTCATGGTGACAGTTCCCATGGTGACAGTGCTCATGGTGATAGTGTCCATGGTGAAAGTGCTAAGGGTGACAGTGCCCATGGTGACAGTGCTCATGCTGATAGTGCCCGATGTGAGAGTCCCATGGTTATAATCTGAAAGGTCACTGCAATCACGGTAATAGTGCCCATCGTAACCGTACCCATGGTGATAGTGCCCATTGTGACAGTCCCAAGGTTATAGTCTCCATGTTGACCGCTACCACGGGAATAGTGCCCATGGTGACCGTGCTCATGGTGAGAGTGCTCATGGTGACTATTCCCATGGTGGCAATGCTCATGGTAATAGTGCTCATGGTGACTGTGGTCATGGTGACACTGCTCAAGGTGATATTGCCCATGGTGACTGGGCCCATGGTGACAGTGCTCCAGGTGACAGAACCCATGTTGACAGTGGCAATGCTGACACTGCCCATGGTGACAGTTCTCATGGTGATATTGCTCATAGTGATAGTTCCCATGGTGAGAGTGCCCTTGGTGACAGTTCTCATGGTGACAGTGCTCAAGGATATAGTGCCGATTTGGACAATCCCATGGTTATAGTCTCCATGGTGACCGCAATCAAGGTAATAGTGCACACGGTGACTGTGCTCATGGTGACAATGGCCATGGTGACCGTGCTCATGCTGAGAGTGTTCATGGTGACAGTGTACTTGGTGAGAGTGCTCATCATCATAATGCTCAAAGTGAAAGTGCTCTTAGTGAAATATACTGTGGTGACAGTACCCATAGTGATAGTACCCTTTGTGACACTTTTCACGGTGACAGTTCCCATGGTGACAGTGCCCAGGGTGACAGTGTCCATGGTGACAGTGCTCATGGTGAGAGTGCTCATGGAAAGATTGCTCATGGTGACAGTGCTCATTGTGATAGTGCTCATGGTGATACTGCACATTGTGACACTGCCCATGGTTATAGTCTCCATGGTGACCGCAATCAAAGTAATTGTTCCCATGGTGACCGTGATCATGGTGACAGTGCTCATGGTGACAGAGCCCATGGTGACAGTTCCAATGCTGACTGTGCCCATGGCGACACTGATCATGGTGACACTGATCAAGGTGATAGTGCCCATGGTGACTGGGCCCATGGTGACAGTGGCAAGGCTGACAGTGCCCATGATGACAGTTCTCATGGTGATATTGCTCATAGTGACAGTGCCCATGGTGATAGTGCTCATGGTGACAGTTCCCATGGTGACAGTGCTCATGGTGATAGTGTCCATGGTGAAAGTGCTAAGGGTGACAGTGCCCATGGTGACAGTGCTCATGCTGATAGTGCCCGATGTGAGAGTCCCATGGTTATAATCTGAAAGGTCACTGCAATCACGGTAATAGTGCCCATCGTAACCGTACCCATGGTGATAGTGCCCATTGTGACAGTCCCAAGGTTATAGTCTCCATGTTGACCGCTACCACGGGAATAGTGCCCATGGTGACCGTGCTCATGGTGAGAGTGCTCATGGTGACTATTCCCATGGTGGCAATGCTCATGGTAATAGTGCTCATGGTGACTGTGGTCATGGTGACACTGCTCAAGGTGATATTGCCCATGGTGACTGGGCCCATGGTGACAGTGCTCCAGGTGACAGAACCCATGTTGACAGTGGCAATGCTGACACTGCCCATGGTGACAGTTCTCATGGTGATATTGCTCATAGTGATAGTTCCCATGGTGAGAGTGCCCTTGGTGACAGTTCTCATGGTGACAGTGCTCAAGGATATAGTGCCGATTTGGACAATCCCATGGTTATAGTCTCCATGGTGACCGCAATCAAGGTAATAGTGCACACGGTGACTGTGCTCATGGTGACAATGGCCATGGTGACCGTGCTCATGCTGAGAGTGTTCATGGTGACAGTGTACTTGGTGAGAGTGCTCATCATCATAATGCTCAAAGTGAAAGTGCTCTTAGTGAAATATACTGTGGTGACAGTACCCATAGTGATAGTACCCTTTGTGACACTTTTCACGGTGACAGTTCCCATGGTGACAGTGTCCATGGTGACAGTGTCCATGGTGACAGGGCTCACGGTGATACTGCCTCTTGTGACACTGCCCATGGTTAAAGTCTCCATGGTGACAGCAATCACAGTAATAGTGCGCATGGTGACTGTGATCATGGTGACAGTGGTCATGCTGACAGAGCCCATGGTGACAGTTCCAATGCTGACCGTGCCCATGGCGACAGTGCCCATGGTGACAGTGCTCATGGTGATAGTGCCCATGGTGAAACTGCTCATGGTGATAGTACCTATGTTGAGAATGCCCATGGTGACAATGCCCATGGTGAAAGTGTCCATGGTGACAGTGCTCATGGTGATACTGCCTCTTGTGACACTGCACATGGTTATAGTCTCCATGGTGACCGCAATCACAGTTAGAGTGGCCATGGTGACTGTGATCATGGTGACAGTGCCCATGGTGACAGAGCCCATGGTGATAGTTCCAAGGCGGACAGTGCCCATGGTGACAGTTCTAATGGTGGTAGTGCTCATGGTAACATTGCCCATGGTGACATTGCTCATGGTGACAGAGCCCATGGTGACAGGGTCCATTGTTACACTGCCCAATGTGACAGTGCTCTTGGTGACAGTGACTATGGTTACAATGCTCATGGTCACAGTGCCCTTTGTGATGGTGCCCATTGTGACATTCCCATGCCTATAGTCTCCATGGTAACCGCAATCACAGAAATAGTGCCCATGGTGACCGTGCTCATGGTGACAGTGCTCATGGTAACAGTGGCAATGGTGAAAGTGCTCTTGGCGACCGTGCCCATAGTGAGAGTGCCCCTGTCAACAGTGTTCATGGTGATAGTGCCCATAGTGACAGTATTCATGGTGACAGTGCTCATGGTCACAATGCTCACAGTGCAAGTGCTCTTAGTGAAATATACTGTGGTGACAGTACCCATAGTGATAGTACCCTTTGTGACCCTTTTCACGGTGACAGTTCCCATGGTGACAGTGCCCATGGTGACAGTGTCCATGGTGACAGTGCTCATGGTGACAGTGCCCATGGTGAGAGTTCCAATGATGACAATGCCTTTGGTGACAGTTCTCATGGTGATAGTGCTCATGGTCACAGTGCCCATGGCGAAAGTGCTCATGGTGACCATGCTCAAGTTGATAGTGCCCATGGTAAATGGGCCCATGGTGACAGTGCTCATGGTGACAGCGGCAATGCTGACAGTGCCCATGGTGACAGTTCTGATGGTGACAGAGCCCATGGTGACAGTGCTCATTGTGAGAGTGTTCATGGAGCCAGTGTACTTTCTCACAGTGTTCAAGGTGCCCGTGCTCATGGTCACAATGCTCACAGTGATAATGCTCTTAGTGAAATATACCATGCTGACAGTACGCATGGTAATAGTACCCATTGGGACAGAGTTCACGGTGACAGTTCCCTTGGTGAGAGGGCTCATGGTGACAGTGCCCATGGTAACAGTGCTCATGGTGTCAGTGCTAATGGTGATAGTTCTCGTGATAAAGCCCTTTGTGAGAGTGCCGATGGTTATAGTCACCATGGTGACCGCAATCTCGGTGAAAATGCCCATGGAGACCGTGCTCATGGTGATAGTGCTCATGGTAATAGTACCAATGGTGACGGTTCCCAAGGTGACAGTGCTCATGGTGACAGTACCCATGGTTATATTGCCTACGGTGACAGTGCCCATGGTGACAATTATCACAGTGATAGTTCCCCTTTTGATAGTGCTCATGGTTAGAGTGCTCATGGTGACAGTGCCCACGGTGACAGTGCTCATGGTGAGAGTGCCCGTTGTGACAGTGTCCATGGTTATATTCACCATGTTGACCGCAATCATGGTAATAGTGCCCGTGGTGACAATGCCCATGGTGACAGTGCTCGTGGTGACAGTGCCCATGGAAACAGTGCTCATGGGGAGTGTGTTCATGGTGATAGTGCTCATGGTCACAATGCTCACAGTGAAAGTGCTCTTTGTGAAATATACTGTGGTGACAGTACCCATAGTGATATTATCCTTTGTGACACTTTTCACGGTGACAGTTCCCATGGTGACAGTGCCCATTGTGACAATGCTCATGGTAATAGTGCTCATGGTGACTGTGGTCATGGTGACAGTGCCAATGGTGACAGTGCTCCTCGTTAAGTGCCCATGGTGACATTGCTCATCCTGACAGTGCTCATGGTGACAGTGCTCTTGGTGACAGTTCCCATGGTGACAGTTCACATTGTGACACTGCCCAATGTGACAGTGCTCATGGTAACAGTGTCCATGGTCACATTGCTCATGGTCACAGTGCTCATTGGGGATAGTGCCCATTGTGACATTCCCATGTATATACTCTCCATGATAACCACAGTCACCGAAATAGGGCCCATGGTGACCGTGCTCATGGTGACAGTTCTCATGGTAACAGTGCCCATGGTGATAGTACTCACAGTGACAGTGCTCATGGCGACAGTTCCCATAGTGAGAGTTCCCCTGGCAACAGTGCTCATGGTGATAGTGCCCATGGTGACAGTACTCATGGTGAAACTGTTCATGGTGATAGTGCGCATGGTCACAATGCTGACTGTGAAAGTGCTCTTAGTGAAATATACTGTGGTGATATTACCCATAGTGATAGTACCCTTTGTGACTCTTTTCACGGTGACAGTTCCCATGGTGACAGTGCCCATGGTGACAGTGTCCATGGTGACAGTGCTCATGGTGACAGTGCTCATTGTGATAGTGCTCATGGTGATACTGCTCATTGTGACACTGCCCATGGTTATAGTCTCCATGGTGACCGCAATCACAGTAATATTGCCCATGGTGCCCGTGATCATGGTGACAGTGCTCATGGTGACAGAGCCCATGGTGACAGTTCCAATGCTGACAGTACCCATGGTGACAGTTCTAATGGTGAGAGTGCTCATGGTAACAGTGCCCATGGTGACATTGCTCATGGTGACAGAGCCCATGGTGACAGGGTCCATTGTTACACTGCCCAATGTGACAGTGCTCTTGGTGACAGTGACTATGGTCACAATCCTCATGGTCACAGTGCTCATTGTGATAGTGCCCATTGTGACATTCCCATGCTTATAGTCTCCATGGTAAGTGGAATCACGGAAATAGTGCCCATGGTGACAGTGCTCATGGCGACAGTGCCCATAGTGAGAGTGCCCATGGCGACAGTGCTCATGGTGAGAGTGCCCATGGTGAAACTGCTCATGGTGACAGTACCCATGGTGAGAATGCCCATGGTGACAATGCCCATGGTGAGAATGTCCATTGTGACAGTTCATATGGTTATAATCTCCATGGTGACCGCAATCACGGTAATAGTGCCCATTGTGACCGTTATCATGGTGACAATGCTCATGGTGACAGTGCCCGTGGAAACAGTGATCATGGTGACAGTGCTCATTGTGATAGTGCTCATGGTGATAGTGCCCATGGCGACTGGGCACATGTTGACAGTGCTCATGGTGACAGTGCCCATGGTGACAGTTCTCATGGTGATATTTCTCATAGTGACAGTGCCCATGGTGATAGTGCTCTTGGTGAGAGTGCCCATGGTGACAGTGCTCATGGTGACAGAGCCCATGGTGATAGGGCCGATTGTGACACTGCCCAATGTGACAGTGCTCATGGTGAAAATGTCCATGGTCACAGTGCTCATGGTCACAGTGCTCCTGGTGATAGTTCCCATTGTGACATTCCCATGCTTAGATTCTCCATGGTAACCGCAACCACGGAAATAGTGCCCATGGTGATCGTGCTCATGGTTACAGTGCTCATGGCGACAGTGCCCATAGTGACAGTTCTCAAGGTGACAGTGCCCATTGTGACAGTGTCCATGTTTATACTGTCCATGGTGACCACATTCACTGTTATAGTGCACACGGTGACCGTGCTCATGGTGATAGTGCGAATGGTGACATTAACCATGGTGACAGTGGCCACGGTGACAGTGCTCATGGTGATCGTGTCCATGGAGACAGTACTCAGGGTGAAAGTGCCCATGGTGACAGTGCTCATGCTGATAGTGCCCGATGTGAGAGTCCCATGGTTATAATCTCCATGGTCACTGCAATCACGGTAATAGTGCCCATCATAACCGTACCCATGGTGATAGTGCCCATTGTGACAGTCCCATGGTTATAGTCTCCATGGTAACAGCTACCACGGTAATAATGCCCATGGTGACCGTGCTCATGGTGACAGTGCTCTGTTGACAATTCCCATGGTGACAATGCTCACGGTAATAGTGCTCATGGTGACTGTGGTCATGGTGACAATGCACATGGTAATAGTGTTCATGCTGACTGTGGTTATGGTGACAGTGCCAATGGTGACAGTGCTCATCGTTAAGTGCCCATGGTGACAATGCTCATGCTGATAGTGCTCATGGTGACAGTGCCCATGGTCACAGTTTCCATTGTGACATTGCCCAATGTCACAGTTCTCATGGTGACAGTGACCAGGCTCACAGTGCTCATGGTGATAGTGCCCATTGTGACATTCCCATCCTTATAGTCTCCACGGTAACCGCAATCACGGAAATAGTGCCCATGGTGACCGTGCTCATGGTGACAGTGCTCATGGTAACAGTGCCCATGGTGACAGTGCTCATAGTGACAGTGCTCATGGCGACAATGCCCATAGTGAGAGTGCCCCTGGAAACAGTGCTCATGGTGATAGTACTCATGGTGACAGTACTCATGGTGACAGTGTTCATGGTGATAGTGCTCATGGTCGCAATGCTCACAGTGAAAGTGCTCTTTGTGAAATATACTGTGGTGACATTACCCATAGTGATATGACCCTTTGTGACACTTTTCACGGTGACAGTTCCCATGGTGACAGTGCCCATGGTGACAGTGTCCATGGTGACAGTGCTTATGGTGACAGTGCTCATGGTGACGCTGCTCATGGAAAGATTGCTCATGGTGACAGTGCTCATTGTGATAGTGCTCATGGTGATACTGCACATTGTGACACTGCCGAGGGTTATAGTCTCCATGGTGACCGCAATCAATGTGATAGTTCCCATGGGGACTGGGCACATGGTGACAGTGCCCATGGTGACATTTCTCATGGTGATATTGTTCATAGTGACAATGCCCATGGTGATAGTTGTCATGGTGACAGTGCCCATGGTGACAGTGCTCATGGTGACAGAGCCCATGGCGACAGGCCCGATTGTGACACTGCCCAATGTGACATGGTCACATTGGTCATGGTCACAGTGCTCCTAGTGATAGTTCCCATTGTGACATTCCCATGCTTATATTCTCCATGGTAACTGTAACCACGGAAATAGTGTCCATGGTGATCATGCTCATGGTGACAGTGCTCATGGTGACAGTGCTCATGGCGACAGTGCCCATAGTGACAGTGCTCATGGCGACAGTGCCCATTGTGACAGTGTCCATGTTTATATTGTCCATGGTGACCGCCATCACTGTTAGAGTGCACACGGTGACTGTGCTCATGGTGATAGTGTTAATGGTGACAGTTACCATCGTGACAGTATCCACGGTGACAGTGCTCATAGTGATCGTTTCCATGGTGACAGTGCTCAGTGTGACAGTGCCCATGGTGACTGTGCTCATGCTGATAGTGCCCGATGTGAGAGTCCCCTGCGTATAATCTCCATGGTCACTGCAATCACGGTAATAGTGCCCATCGTAACCATACCCATGGTGATAGTGCCCATTGTGACAGTCCTATGGTTATAGTCTCCATGGTTACCGCTACCACGGTAATAGTGCCCATGGTGACCATGCTCATGGTAACAGTGCTCATGGTGACAATTCCCATGGTGACAGTCCTCATGGTAATAGTGTTCATGGTGACTGTGGTCATGGTGACAGTGCCAATGGTGACAGTGCTCATCGTTCAGTACCCATGGTGACATTGCTCATGCTGATAGTGCTCATGGTGACAGTGCTCTCGGTGACAGTGCCCATGGTGACAGTTCCCATTGTGACACTGCCCAGTGTGACAGTGCTCATGGTGACAGTGACCATGGTCACAGTGCTCATGATGATAGTGCCCATGGTGACAGTGCTCATAGTGACAGAGCTCATGGCGACAGTGCCCATAGTCACAATGCTCACAGTGAAAGTGGTCTTTGTGAAATATACGGTGGTGACAGTACCCATAGTGATATTATCCTTTGTGACACTTTTCACGGTGACAGTTCCCATGGTGACAGTGCCCAGGGTGACAGTGTCCATGGTGACAGTGCTCATGGTGAGAGTGCTCATGGAAAGATTGCTCATGGTGACAGTGCTCATTGTGATAGTGCTCATGGTGATACTGCACATTGTGACACTGCCCATGGTTATAGTCTCCATGGTGACCGCAATCAAAGTAATAGATCCCATGGTGACCGTGATCATGGTGACAGTGCTCATGGTGACAGAGCCCATGGTGACAGTTCCAATGCTGACTGTGCCCATGGCGACACTGATCATGGTGACACTGATCAAGGTGATAGTGCCCATGGTGACTGGGCCCATGGTGACAGTGGCAAGGCTGACAGTGCCCATGATGACAGTTCTCATGGTGATATTGCTCATAGTGACAGTGCCCATGGTGATAGTGCTCATGGTGACAGTTCCCATGGTGACAGTGCTCATGGTGATAGGGTCCATGGTGAAAGTGCTAAGGGTGACAATGCCCATGGTGACAGTGCTCATGCTGATAGTGCCCGATGTGAGAGTCCCATGGTTATAATCTGAAAGGTCACTGCAATCACGGTAATAGTGCCCATCGTAACCGTACCCATGGTGATAGTGCCCATTGTGACAGTCCCAAGGTTATAGTCTCCATGTTGACCGCTACCACGGGAATAGTGCCCATGGTGACCGTGCTCATGGTGACAGTGCTCATGGTGACAATTCCCATGGTGGCAATGCTCATGGTAATAGTGCTCATGGTGACTGTGGTCATGGTGACACTGCTCAAGGTGATATTGCCCATGGTGACTGGGCCCATGGTGACAGTGCTCCAGGTGACAGAGCCCATGTTGGCAGTGGCAATGCTGACACTGCCCATGGTGACAGTTCTCATGGTGATATTGATCATAGTGATAGGTCCCATGGTGACAGTGCCCTTGGTGACAGTTCTCATGGTGACAGTGCTCAAGGATATAGTGCCGATTTTGACAGTCCCATGGTTATAGTCTCCATGGTGACCGCAATCAAGGTAATAGTGCACACGGTGACTGTGCTCATGGTGACAATGGTCATAGTGACCGTGCTCATGCTGAGAGTGTTCATGGCGACAGTGTACTTGGTGACAGTGTTCATGGTGACTGTGCTCATCGTCATAATGCTCAAAGTGAAAGTGCTCTTAGTGAAATATACTGTGGTGACAGTACCCATAGTGATAGTACCCTTTGTGACACTTTTCACGGTGACAGTTCCCATGGTGACAGTGCCCATGGTGACAGTGTCCATGGTGACAGTGCTCATGGTGATACTGCCTCTTGTGACACTGCCCATGGATATAGTCTCCATGGTGACCGCAATCACAGTAATAGTGCGCATGGTGACTGTGATCATGGTGACAGTGGTCATGCTGACAGAGCCAGGGTCCATTGTTACAATGCCCAATGTGACAGTGCTCATGGTGACAGTGACTATGGTTACAATGCTCATGGTCACAGTGCTCATTGTGATAGTGCCCATTGTGACATTCCCATGCTTATAGTCTCCATGGTAACCACAGTCATGGAAATAGTGCCCATGGTGACAGTGCTCATGGAGACAGTGCCCATAGTGAGAGTGCCCATGGCGACAGTGTCCATGGCAACAGTGCTCATGGTGAGAGTGCCTATGGTGAAAACGCTCATGGTGACAGTACCCAAGGTGAAAATGCCCATGGTGACATTGCCCATGGTGACCGTGTCCATTGTGACAGTTCACATGGTTATAATCTCATTGGTGACCGCAATCACGGTAATAGTGCCCATTGTGACCGTTATCATGGTGACAATACTCACGGTGACAGTGCCCATGGAAACAGTGCTCATGGTGACAGAGCTCATTGTAATATTGCTCATGGTGATACTGCCCATGGTGACTGGGCACATGGTGACAGTGCTCATGGTGACAGTGGCAATGCTGACAGTGCCGATGGAGACAGTTCTCATGGTAATATTGCTCATAGTGACAGTGCCCATGGTGAAAGTGCTCATGGTGACAGAGCCCATGGTGATAGGGCCGATTGTGACACTGCCCAATGTGACAGTGCTCATGGTGACAATGACCGTGGTCAGAGTGCTCCTGGTGATATTTCCCAGTGTGACATTCCCATGCTTATATTCTCCATGGTAACCGCAACCACAGAAATAGTGCCCATGGTGATCGTGCTCATGGTGACAGTACTCATGGTGATATTGTTCATAGTGACAGTGCCCATGGTGATAGTGGTCATGGTGACAGTGCCCATGGTGACAGTGCTCATGGTGACAGAGCCCATGGCGACAGGGCCGATTGTGACACTGCCCAATGTGACAGTGCTCATGGTGACAATGACCATGGTCACAGTGCTCATGGTCACAGTGCTCCTGGGGATAGTTCCCATTGTGACATTCCCATGCTTATATTCTCCATGGTAACCGTAACCACGGAAATACTGCCCAAGGTGATCGTGCTCATGGTGACAGTGCTCATGGTGACAGTGCCTCTGGTGACAGTGCTCATGGCAACAGTGCCCAAAGTGACAGTACTCATGGTGACAGTGCCCATTGTGACAGTGTCCATGTTTATATTGTCCATGGTGACCGCTTTCACTCTTATAGTGCACACGGTGACCGTGCTCATGGTGATAGTGCTAATGGTGACAATAACCATGGTGACAGTGTCCACAGTGACAGTGCTCATGGTGATAGTGTCCATGGTGATAGTGTCCATGGTGCCAGTGCCCTTGGTGACAGTGCTCATGCTGATAGTGCCCGATGTGAGAGTCCCATGCTTATAATCTACATGGTCACTGCCATCACAGTAATAGGGCCCATCGTAACCGTGCCCAGGGTGATAGTGCCCATTGTGACAGTCCCATGGTTATAGTCTCCATGGTGACCGCTACCACGGTAATAGTGCCCATGGTGACCGTGCTCATGGTAACAGTGCTCATGGTGACAATTCCCATGGTGACAATCCTCATGGTAATAGTGTTCATGGTGACTGTGGTCATGGTGAGAGTGCCAATGGTGACAGTGCTCATCGTTCATTACCCATGGTGACATTGCTCATGCTGATAGTGCTCATGGTGACAGTGCCCGTGGTGACAGTTCCCATTGTGACACTGCCCAGTGTGACAGTGCTCATGGTGACAGTGACCATGGTCACAGTGCTCATGGTGATAGTGCCCATGGTGACAGTGCTCATAGTGACAGAGCGCATGGCGACAGTGCCCATAGTCACAATGCTCACAGTGAAAGTGGTCTTTGTGAAATATACGGTGGTGACAGTACCCATAGTGATATTATCCTTTGTGACACTTTTCACGGTGACAGTTCCCATGGTGACAGTGCCCAGGGTGACAGTGTCCATGGTGACAGTGCTCATGGTGAGAGTGCTCATGGAAAGATTGCTCATGGTGACAGTGCTCATTGTGATAGTGCTCATGGTGATACTGCACATTGTGACACTGCCCATGGTTATAGTCTCCATGGTGACCGCAATCAAAGTAATAGTTCCCATGGTGACCGTGATCATGGTGACAATGCTCATGGTGACAGAGCCCATGGTGACAGTTCCAATGCTGACTGTGCCCATGGCGACACTGATCATGGTGACACTCATCAAGGAGATAGTGCCCATGGTGACAGGGCCCATGGTGACAGTGGCAAGGCTGACAGTGCCCATGGTGATAGTGCTCATGGTGACAGTTCCCATGGTAACAGTGCTCATGGTGATAGTGTCCATGGTGACAGTGCTAAGGGTGACAATGCCCATGGTGACAGTGCTCATGCTGATAGTGCCCGATGTGAGAGTCCCATGGTTATAATCTGAAAGGTCACTGCAATCACGGTAATAGTGCCCATCGTAACCGTACCCATGGTGATAGTGCCCATTGTGACAGTCCCAAGGTTATAGTCTCCATGTTGACCGCTACCACGGGAATAGTGCCCATGGTGACCGTGCTCATGGTGACAGTGCTCTTGGTGACAATTCCCATGGTGGCAATGCTCATGGTAATAGTGCTCATGGTGACTGTGGTCATGGTGACACTGCTCAAGGTGATATTGCCCATGGTGACTGGGCCCATGGTGACAGTGCTCCAGGTGACAGAGCCCATGTTGGCAGTGGCAATGCTGACACTGCCCATGGTGACAGTTCTCATGGTGATATTGCTCATAGTGATAGTTCCCATGGTGACAGTGCCCTTGGTGACAGTTCTCATGGTGACAGTGCTCAAGGATATAGTGCCGATTTTGACAGTCCCATGGTTATAGTCTCCATGGTGACCGCAATCAAGGTAATAGTGCACACGGTGACTGTGCTCATGGTGACAATGGCCATGGTGACCGTGCTCATGCTGAGAGTGTTCATGGTGACAGTGTACTTGGTGACAGTGTTCATGGTGACTGTGCTCATCGTCATAATGCTCAAAGTGAAAGTGCTCTTAGTGAAATATACTGTGGTGACAGTACCCATAGTGGTAGTACCCTTGGTGACATTTTTCACGGTGACAGTTCCCATGGTGACAGTGCCCATGGTGACAGTGTCCATGGTGACAGTGCTCACGGTGATACTGCCTCTTGTGACACTGCCCATGGTTATAGTCTCCATGGTGACCGCAATCACAGTAATAGTGCACATGGTGACTGTGATCATGGTGACAGTGGTCATGCTGACAGAGCCCATGGTGACAGTTCCAATGCTGACAGTGCCCATGGTGACAGTGCCCATGGTGACATTGCTCATGTTGACAGAGCCCATGGTGATAGGGCCGATAGTGACACTGCCCAATGTGACAGTGCTCATGGTGACAATGACCATGTTCACAGTGCTCATGGTCACAGTGCTCCTGGTGATAGTTCCCATTGTGACATTCCCATGCTTAGATTCTCCATGGTAACCGCAACCACGGAAATAGTTCCCATCTTGATCGTGCTCATGGTTACAGTGCTCATGGTGACAGTGCCCATGGTGACAGTTCTCAAGGTGACAGTGCCCATTGTGACAGTGTCCATGTTTATACTGTCCATGGTGACCACATTCACTGTTATAGTGCACACGGTGACCGTGCTCATGGTGATAGTGCGAATGGTAACACTAACCATGGTGACAGTGGCCACGGGGACAGTGCTCATGGTGATCGTGTCCATGGAGACAGTACTCAGGGAGAAAGTGCCCATGGTGACAGTGCTCGTGGTGAGAGTGCTCATGGAAAGATTGCTCATGGTGACAGTGCTCATTGTGATAGTGCTCATGGTGATACTGCACATTGTGACACTGCCGAGGGTTATAGTCTCCATGGTGACCGCAATCAAAGTGATAGTTCCCATGGGGACTGGGCACATGGTGACAGTGCCCATGGTGACATTTCTCATGGTTATATTGTTCATAGTGACAATGCCCATGGTGATAGTTGTCATGGTGACAGTGCCCATGGTGACAGTGCTCATGGTGACAGAGCCCATGGCGACAGGCCCGATTGTGACACTGCCCAATGTGACATGGTCACATTGGTCATGGTCACAGTGCTCCTAGTGATAGTTCCCATTGTGACATTCCCATGCTTATATTCTCCATGGTAACTGTAACCACGGAAATAGTGTCCATGGTGATCATGCTCATGGTGACAGTGCTCATGGTGACAGTGCTCATGGCGACAGTGCCCATAGTGACAGTGCTCATGGCGACAGTGCCCATTGTGACAGTGACCATGTTTATATTGTCCATGGTGACCGCCATCACTGTTAGAGTGCACACGGTGACCGTGCTCATGGTGATACTGTTAATGGTGACAGTTACCATCGTGACAGTGTCCACGGTGACAGTGCTCATAGTGATCGTTTCCATGGTGACAGTGCTCAGTGTGACAGTGCCCATGGTGACTGTGCTCATGCTGATAGTGCCTGATGTGAGAGTCCCCTGCGTATAATCTCCAGGGTCACTGCTATCACGGTAATAGTGCCCATTGTAACCATACCCATGGTGATAGTGCCCATTGTGACAGTCCTATGGTTATAGTCTCCATGGTTACCGCTACCACGGTAATAGTGCCCATGGTGACCATGCTCATGGTAACAGTGCTCATGGTGACAATTCCCATGGTGACAATCCTCATGGTAATAGTGTTCATGGTGACTGTGGTCATGGTGACAGTGCAAATGGTGACAGTGCTCATCGTTCAGTACCCATGGTGACATTGCTCATGCTGATAGTGCTCATGGTGACAGTGCTCTCGGTGACAGTGCCCATGGTGACAGTTCCCATTGTGACACTGCCCAGTGTGACAGTGCTCATGGTGACAGTGACCATGGTCACAGTGCTCATGGTGATAGTGCCCATGGTGACAGTGCTCATAGTGACAGAGCTCATGGCGACAGTGCCCATACTCACAATGCTCACAGTGAAAGTGGTCTTTGTGAAATATACGGTGGTGACAGTACCCATAGTGATATTATCCTTTGTGACACTTTTCACGGTGACAGTTCCCATGGTGACAGTGCCCAGGGTGACAGTGTCCACGGTGACAGTGCTCATGGTGAGAGTGCTCATGGAAAGATTGCTCATGGTGACAGTGCTCATTGTGATAGTGCTCATGGTGATACTGCACATTGTGACACTGCCCATGATTATAGTCTCCATGGTGACCGCAATCAAAGTAATAGTTCCCATGGTGACCGTGATCATGGTGACAGTGCTCATGGTGACAGAGCCCATGGTGACAGTTCCAATGCTGACTGTGCCCATGGCGACACTGATCATGGTGACACTGATCAAGGTGATAGTGCCCATGGTGACTGGGCCCATGGTGACAGTGGCAAGGCTGACAGTGCCCATGATGACAGTTCTCATGGTGATATTGCTCATAGTGACAGTGCCCATGGTGATAGTGCTCATGGTGACAGTTCCCATGGTGACAGTGCTCATGGTGATAGTGTCCATGGTGACAGTGCTAAGGGTGACAGTGCCCATGGTGACAGTGCTCATGCTGATAGTGCCCGATGTGAGAGTCCCATGGTTATAATCTGAAAGGTCACTGCAATCACGGTAATAGTGCCCATCGTAACCGTACCCATGGTGATAGTGCCCATTGTGACAGTCCCAAGGTTATAGTCTCCATGTTGACCGCTACCACGGGAATAGTGCCCATGGTGACCGTGCTCATGGTGACAGTGCTCATGGTGACAATTCCCATGGTGGCAATTCTCATGGTAATAGTGCTCATGGTGACTGTGGTCATGGTGACACTGCTCAAGGTGATATTGCCCATGGTGACTGGGCCCATGGTGACAGTGCTCCAGGTGACAGAGCCCATGATGGCAGTGGCAATGCTGACACTGCCCATGGTGACAGTTCTCATGGTGATATTGCTCATAGTGATAGTTC